>NC_091305.1:24674361-24679361 GCF_038502225.1 Cherax quadricarinatus | reverse complement strand
TTATTAATATATACTAATGTTTATTATAATAATAATTACGGGTGCACACGTGTGATTGTATGTGCGTACTTGTTTACTAGCTTGTCGCTGTCAGGGGGGGGGGGTTCACTAGGCTACACAACTCTTCTGGAGTTTACCTGGAGATATTTAGATAATTTACTAAACATTATCAGGGTTACCACTATCTATCTCCTGGTACTGAAATAGGGAGAGAGTGATGGTATAGCATACAACCAGCAGGGCGAGACACTGAGACTTTAGACACTAACCAAAATTAACCACAAATAGGCAAGTGATGTCGTCTGCACAACAATGGAGGTTCCTGCTGGTCGGCTGCTATCAACTCCTTCAATTTTGTAACTCCTTCAGGAACTTTATCATGCATTCAAGTTTTTATTTTATTTTTCTTTTAAGACTTGGTATTCCCTCTTTTTTCTTTAGTACAGTATTATGGTCATAACAAGTCTGATGATGTTAGCTACATTCACAACACCAACAGCTGGGGATTGACTAATTTTTTCTTACTTTCAGTATTTACTTAATCACTCTTTCATGACCTTATCACTACACTGCTGTTATAACCAACTAACATATGTATTTGTTAATATTTCAGATCACACCGTTAACCCAATTAACTGTTTGGATATTTTGTGTCAACACTGCGACCAGTAGCCTGATCAGCTGACTGCTACCCTCCCTCACTCACAATTCATTCAAATCTAAATTGTAAAAATTCTTGATCTTATCACATTATTCGCACTCTTGAAAGCTATTGCACTCTTGTAGGTATGTTCACTGATTCACTCACGTACGATGACCGCTAATAATATCTTAGGACAGCCAATAGAACGCTAAATCCTGGGAGCACTATTCAGCGATACTGCTTCACGTGTGTGTGTGTGTGTGTGTACTCACCTAGTTGTACTCACCTAGTTGAGGTTGCAGGGGTCGAGTCCAAGCTCCTGGCCCCGCCTCTTCACTGGTCGCCACTAGGTCACTCTCCCTGAACCATGAGCTTTATCGTACCTCTGCTTAAAGCTATGTATGGATCCTGCCTCCACTACATCGCTTCCCAAACTATTCCACTTCCTGACTACTCTGTGGCTGAAGAAATACTTCCTAACATCCCTTTGATTCATCTGTGTCTTCAGCTTCCAACTGTGTCCCCGTGTTGCTGTATCCAGTCTCTGGAACATCCTGTCTTTGTCCACCTTGTCAATTCCTCTCAGTATTTTGTAAGTCGTTATCATGTCCCCCCTATCTCTCCTGTCCTCCAGTGTCGTCAGGTTGATTTCCCTTAACCTCTCCTCATAGGACATACCTCTTAACTCTGGGACTAGTCTTGTTGCAAACCTTTGCACTTTCTCTAGTTTCTTTACATGCTTGGATAGGTGTGGGTTCCAAACTGGTGCCGCATACTCTAATATGGTTCTAACGTACACGGTGTACAGGGTCCTGAACGATTCCTTATTAAGATGTCGGAATGCTGTGTGTGTGTGTGTGTGTGTGTGTGTGTGTGTGTGTGTGTGTGTGTGTGTGTGTGTGTGTGTGTGTGTGTCGTGCCGAATAGGCAGAACTTGCAATCTTGGCTTAAATAGCAACGCTCATTTTGCCATATAGGACAAGTAAAAATTTGTGTATGCAATAATTTCGCCAAAATCATTCTGAACGTAACGAAAAAAATATATTTGATTGTGTTTATTTAGTACTAAATTATTGTAAATGTATTTAAAATATATTAAGTTGGGTTAGGCTAAAATAAATTGCTCTTGTTATAATAAGGTTAGGTAAGATTCTTTTGGTGCGAAATTAAAAATTTTTACATTAACATTAATGAAAAAAATATATCTAAACGTATAAGAGAAATTTTCAGAAAGGACTTAATTTTAAATGAGTTCTTGCTAAATGACCAGTTTTACATATTCGGCAAGATCAAGATATATATGTATATATATATATATATATATATATATATATATATATATATATATATATATATATATATATATATATATATATATATATATATATATCTTCTTCTTTCTTTCAACACACCGGCCGTATCCCACCGAGGCGGGGTGGCCCAAAAGGAAAAACGAAAGTTTCTCCTTTTACATTTAGTAATATATACAGGAGAAGAGGTTACTAGCCCCTTGCTCCCGGCATTTTAGTTGCCTCTTACAACACGCATGGCTTACGGAGGAAGAATTCTGTTCCACTTCCCCATGGAGATAAGAGGAAATAAACAAGAATAAGAACTAGAAAGAAAATAGAAGAAAACCCAGAGGGGTGTGTATATATGTGCTTGTACATGTATGTGTAGTGTGACCTAAGTGTAAGTAGAAGTAGCAAGACGTACCTGAAATCTTGCATGTTCATGAGACAGAAAAAAGGACACCAGCAATCCTACCATCATGTAAAACAATTACAGGCTTTCGTTTTACACTCACTTGGCAGGACGGTAGTACCTCCCTGGGCGGTTGCTGTCTACCAACCTACTACCTATACCAATTTATATATATATATATATATATATATATATATATATATATATATATATATATAAATATATATACATATATAATTGTAACTACGAACGAATGGTATTGAATCAATAACAACACTGCGACTAGCCGAGGATTCGAACCCATGTCGTTTTATCCCGCCTCATGGTGAGCGAAAATCACATGATGCTCTAACCCACAGGGCCACGCAATCCTACAAGAATGAAGCACCCAGCAGAGCTAGGTGTTTTACCTTTATCCAAGAACATACGGTGGTGTGGGTACCTCTGATCTAATTTCATTCTACTCCCCGTTTGGTGTACTAGCCTTCACGAGCAGTAGGACTACGTGCTCCTGTGGGTTAAAGCTCACCATGAGGCGGGCCAAAACGACATGGGTTCTAATCCTCGACTAGTCGCAGTGTTGATTATATATATATATATATATATATATATATATATATATATATATATATATATATATATATATATATATATATATATATATATACATTAGCTACTTTTAGAACATTTGTAGGAAAGAACATTGCCATGACCTCTAGTTGACAAGTTCCTAGTTCAGTTCCTAATCAGTCGGGTTAGGTTGTCTTCGCTAGACTGTGTTGCTGCTAACACCAAGAGTTTGGTCTTTATTGGACAGCTAATGCAATGACCTCCTCGATTCAATATATATGGGCACTAAATAATACTTTTCAAAACTGATTGTCTTTCATGCCCTGCACATAATTACAATACCTAAGTAAGCAAGTGTGTCAGGAGCCTCGGGTCTAATGACGCGAAGGGATAGACAAAAGTGAATGCAAACGGATGCACAAAAATATTTACGAACGGAAGGACAAGGGGTTGAAAAAACTAATGCAGGGACTTGTGCATGTAAATACAGACTCAACATACATATTCATGGCAATATTTTCCCCGTTGTTTCCTGCTTGCATGCGAGAAGCATAAAGAAGAACTATTGTAGGGAAAATAATGCGTTCTTAGGCGCTTTGCATCAATGGAAGTGTTGTCTCCAAGTATTCGGCCGCCTGCCAGGAACCACGACCGTTCAAACGGACACAATGACGTCAATAAGAATGATAAGATACCTAAAATCTTGTGAGTACATCTACAATGAAATGACAAATATCCAAAGAGATGTACTTATTGTATGTCAAGTGTGACCTTTGCGATTCGTTTTTGTGCCCCAGCTTACAGGATGATCCGTCAGTGCACTTCAAACTAGTCACTCGGGGAGCAGAAACTAACTTTTATAAGCTGAGAGAACGAATAGGCATTGTTCGCAGGGTGCTTCATAATATACGAGTGTTCTGTCTCATCATGCTCCCCAGAGCCATCTCGTTTGCGTTCGTGGAAAGACTGCAGAGCATAATGGGTCTAGTCCTAATGAATCAAATATCGGATATGTTTTGCACATTTTGCAAAGATAAGCCCATAAATTCTTCCTTTATTTATCTGTTAAAATTACCTAACGTAGAAAAATTAATTTGACATTTGGTCAGCTGAGATAAATATCTATATTGCAAAATTTAATTGTCGGCTGGTTTTGCTGGATAAATTTAAGTTATTTGAAAGGTTTTGGACGATAATATGTTAAGTGGCTGGTGTCAACTACGGTCTGAATAATGTCTGCCTGTTGGATAACTCTTTGTTTTATTCAAAGGCTGTTTATACACTACCTAAGAATGTAATCGACTTATTCCTCAGTTTAAGATCATATATTTTGATTAACTCGTCCGTTTTATTGTATTGCCGTAGGCTAATATGAGATCCGTGCCTGGCCTCAAACATACTGAAATTACGTCTAATGGGGATTACTTAATTTAGAAATGATAGATTTGCGTTCGGTTAAGGTGTCTAGTTTTGACGTACGAACATGTCTAAGTGCTTGTTGTTTAGATAATAATTCACGTAAGACAGTGGAAAGCCAATGACTTATGCGAGCTTCGCCCTCAAGATAGAAGTCATCACTCAGAGTGACAAGTTCTTGCAGCTGCACTTGTGGTTGCTGAAGAAGGCAATCAGTGTACATATTTTGGCAGAGATAATACTTTACTACTACATTATCTATTTGACTTGAGGAATTTTATTTGGCTCTGAGCATTAATGCATTTCTTAGAGACACAGTAGTTCAGCAAAGAGGAAATCTCTTAAGTGGTATTGTTGTCGTTTTCAGTAAAGATTACGAGGCTGGTACACTTTGGGTTCAGTTTTTATAATCTATTTGGAGACACACTCACCTGTTCTGAATGTTTGTCAGGGTCCAGATCAAGAGTTAACGTGAGGTTTCCCGAGTACTCTAATGCATAAGTATCAATTTTATTACCATGATATATTATGCTGATAATAAGTTCTTTTCGCAAGTTATGTACCCTCGTGGTACAAAAAAATATGAAGATGATCCACAAAAATAAAAAAAAATTAAAAGGGTGGACCCTTAACCCAGCGGAAAGCCTCAGTCAGATGACTAAAAAAT
>NC_091305.1:24641861-24669361 GCF_038502225.1 Cherax quadricarinatus | reverse complement strand
TTTAATTAATAAAAAGAGCCGAATGCGCTCATTTGTCAGCTTAAAATATCGTACGTCTCGGGAGGTTCTATAAAGTTCCATGAAATGCTTGTAAGAATCTCATCATATAGGTGTCCCGTAGCTCGATCGCTAGCGCACTCACCTCACATACTGAGGTCCGGAGTTCGAATCTCCTCCGGTACGGCTGAAAACATTAGGGACGTGTTTTCATGAGACACCTGCTTTACCTGTTCACTCATCAGTTTAAAATGGGTACCTGGGTGTTAGTCGATCGGTGTGGGTCGCATCCTGGGACAAAACTGACCTAATTTGCCCGAAATACTCAACATAACAAGAGGCTTTCTGTATAGTAGCATGCCATGTACATGTGCTTGTAGAAATAAAGATATTATTATTATTATTATTATTATTATTATTATTTTTATTTTTATTACTATTATTATTATCATTATTATATTCCTAAATACTGCATTCAGATATTCTCAGTATCAATTATTATATTTGTACCTCGGTTATTTACAAATTGCAACATGGTTTGTAAAATATATAACCATTGGCAGTAAACTCATTTAGACACAGCTGCATAAAGGTAGTGTATGGGTATATCTCCTATTATTTTGTTTCCCGCTTTCTGTAAACTCAGAGGCCCTCTTCTACCCTACACCATATGGGAAGGGGTGGGGAGGGTGGCTTTGTGGGAGGCAAATGGACTGGTGCCTCTCATATTCTGAAAGATGCTGTAGCTGGTGGCACCGCCCTGCCCTAGTCTGAGAAAATTTCCCCTCATTTCTCCTGACGCTACTCTTGCAACATTGCATAGCTCCTGATGATTCATAGAGACGTGTGAAAGCGCTTGAGTTGAAGATCCCCATCCCCCCCCCCCGGTGACTTCTCTTACATTAAGATCGCCCGTCTGTGATTGTTTTGCATATATGTGTGTGTGTGTTTGAGCTATCATTCAACTCGCCCCGTGGTTGTTTTGCATATATATATATATATATATATATATATATATATATATATATATATATATATATATATATATATATATATATGTGTGCAAGACAAGCCACAGAGGGTTGGAAATCTTTAGCTCAGGTACTTTCACACTTCTCTGTGCATCATCAGGAGCCATGCAATGTCGCAAAGGTAGCCACAGGAGAAATAAAGGCAAGTTTTCTCAGATTGAGTGACACCCGCTACCGTCTTTCTCAGAATGCGAGAGCACGACTGACTGTCACTCACGCACATGCCCCCCATGCCCCACCCCATATGGGGGTAGTGTGGGCTAGGCCTCCAAATTTGCAGAAAGCAGGAGGTAGGAAAACTAGGAGATATAATAGCCAGTCCTAAGCTTCTTCTAATTACTGAGAACACGTCAAGTAACATAAGAGATCACGTTACAATAGTGGATAATACATATACAGAATGCAGCTATTATGTGTAACCTAATAATTTATAAAACAGAAGGAGTGAATGCGCTCATTTGTCATCTGACAATACTTCATGACCCGGGGCCTTCTACAATGTTCAGGAAATACTTGGGAGGATCTCAGCATATGTTCCATAGAACTGCCTACCATTGTATTTTTATGGATCTCTCTAATATTCCCATTATTTTTTCCGATAATAGCTAGATAATTCCTGAATTTTCTTTTAACACCACTAACAGCCTAATTCTGTAACCCACTCAACTACTTGCAATCACCATGTTGCAATCAACTATGCATACCTTTGTACCGCTGTACCTAGACGGGTTAGGACCTCAATAAGTCATTCTGTTTGTCTCATTTTTAGGCTATCCTAGGATATCCACACATGCGCACCCATACCTAAATGAACCCCCATACTTACTTCCTACTGTTATATGTTATATCGATCATGTTGCAGTCAGTGATTGCAGCCACTTGTCCAGGTGTACCTGTAACCTTACGATACCTTTATGAAGTAATAGCTAAGCGGGTTGTACATTATGTTGACATTCACGACGGATTTAACGTGATGTTATATATTATATCAACGTTCACGATGGATGTAACATGATGTTCAGTGCTCAGACTCTGGTCAAACATCACCAGAACATCATGACATCTCATGGTATAATGAGCAATCCTGCGCGTCTGTATAAGGCTGTGCACAATAGACTTCACTGTTGAGTTTATACAGCCCATAATTCGAGTAAATATATGGCATTTTTATCATGTTTCAAGAGAGATGATTCAATTATGTTTCTTTCCATAACGGAAATGTTGAAAACAATGATATGTGCAGTATACCACCCTGGTGGGTGATTACAAGAACTGACATGGTTAAAGACAGCAGTCAATCCCTGGCCTGTACTGTGACTTGTCTTGCATTGGTAAGATCGCCTGTCTACGACTGTCTGCAGTGTATATATATATATATATATATATATATATATATATATATATATATATATATATATATATAAACAATGGCAGACGGGCAATTTTAACTATGCAAGACAAGCCACGGGAGGTGGAAATCTGTAGCCCAAGTACTTTCACATACGAAGTGTGAAAATACTTGAGCTACAGATTTCCAACCTCCGTGGCATATCTATATATATATATATATATATATATATATATATATATATATATATATATATATATATATATGTATATATATATATATATATATATATATATATATATATATATATATATATATATATATATATATATACATGCACACACCTAACATGTGCACACCACACACCCAACATACACACACCTAACATGTACACACCACATACCCAACATGCACACACCTAACATGTACACACCACACACCCAACATGCACACACCTAACATGTACATACCACACACCCAACATGCACACACCTAACATGTGCACACCACACACCCAACATACACACACCTAACATGTACACACCACATACCCAACATGCACACACCTAACATGTACACACCACACACCCAACATGCACACACCTAACATGTACATACCACACACCCAACATGCACACACCTAACATGTGCACACCACACACCCAACATACACACACCTAACATGTACACACCACATACCCAACATGCACACACCTAACATGTACACACCACACACCCAACATGCACACACCTAACATGTACATACCACACACCCAACATGCACACACCTAACATGTGCACACCACACACCCAACATACACACACCTAACATGTACACACCACACACCCAACATGCACACACCTAACATGTACATACCACACACCCAACATGCACACACCTAACATGTGCACACAACACACCCAACATACACACACCTAACATGTACACACCACACACCCAACATGCACACACCTAACATGTACACACCACACACTCAACATACACACACCTAACATGTACACACCACACACAGAACACGCACACACCCAACACGTCACACCACACACCCAACACGTCACATCGCGCACCCAACACGCACACACCCAACACGCACACACCACACACCCAACTCGTCACACAAAACAGCCAACATGCATACACCATACACCAAACATGTAAACACAACACAAACAATATGCAAACACCACACACCCAACATGTATATACCACACACCCAACATGTAAACACAACACACCCAACATGTATATACCACACACCCAACATATAAACACCACACACCCAACATGTAAACACCACACACCCAACATGTAAACACCACACACCCAACATGTAAACACCACACACCCAACATGTAAACACCACACACCCAACATGTAAACACCACACACCCAACATGTAAACACCACACACCCAACATGTAAACACCACACACCCAACATGTAAACACCACACATCCAACATGTAAACACCACATACCCAACATGTAAACACCATACACCCAACATGTAAACACCACTTACCCAACATGTAAACACCACACACCCAACATGCAAACACCACACATTCAACATGTAAACACCCCACGCCCAACATGTATACACCACACACACAACATGCACACACCTAACATGTAAACACCACACACCCAACATGTAAACACCACACATCCAACATGTAAACACCACATACCCAACATGTAAACACCACACACCCAACATGTAAACACCACATACCCAACATGTAAACACCACACACCCAACATGTAAACACCACACACCCAACATGTAAACACCACACATCCAACATGTAAACACCACATACCCAACATGTAAACACCACACATCCAACATGTAAACACCACACATCCAACATGTAAACACCACATACCCAACATGTAAACACCATACACCCAACATGTAAACACCACTTACCCAACATGTAAACACCACACACCCAACATGTAAACACCACACATCCAACATGTAAACACCACACATCCAACATGTAAACACCACATACCCAACATGTAAACACCACACACCCAACATGTAAACACCACACACCCAACATGTAAACACCACACATCCAACATGTAAACACCACATACCCAACATGTAAACACCACACACCCAACATGTAAACACCACATACCCAACATGTAAACACCACACACCCAACATGTAAACACCACACACCCAACATGTAAACACCACACATCCAACATGTAAACACCACATACCCAACATGTAAACACCACACATCCAACATGTAAACACCACACATCCAACATGTAAACACCACATACCCAACATGTAAACACCATACACCCAACATGTAAACACCACTTACCCAACATGTAAACACCACACACCCAACATGCAAACACCCCACGCCCAACATGTATACACCACACACACAACATGCACACACCTAACATGTAAACACCACACACACAACATGCACACACCTAACATGTAAACACCACACACACAACATGCACACACCTAACATGTAAACACCACACACACAACATGCACACACCTAACATGTACACACCACACACCCAACATGCACACACCTAACATGTACACACCACACACCCCACATACACACACCTAACATGTACACACCACATACCCAACATGCACACACCTAACATGTACACACCACACACCCCACATACACACACCTAACATGTACACACCACACACCCCACATACACACACCTAACATGTACACACCACACACCCAACATACACACACCTAACATGTACACACCACACACCTAACATGCACACACCTAACATGTACACACCACACAGCCAACACGTCACACCACACACCCAACACGTCACACCACAAACCCAACATGTCACACCACACAGCCAACACGCACACACTACACACCCAACACGTCACACCACACACCCAACATGTCACACCACAAACCCAACACGTCACACCACAAACCCAACACGTCACACCGCACAACCAACATGCACACACCACACAGCCAACACGTCACACCACAGACCCAACACGCACACACCACACACCCAACACGCACACACCACACACCCAACACGCACACACCACACACCCAACACGTCACACCACACACCCAATACGCACACACCCAACACGCACACACCACACACCCAACACGTCACACCACACACCCAACACGTCACACCACACACCCAACACGCACACACCCAACACGCACACACCACACACCCAACACGCACACACCACACACCCAACACGTCACACCACACACCCAACACGTCACACCACACACCCAACACGCACACTCCCAACCCGCCCACACCACAAACCAACCACGTCACACCACACACCCAACACGTCACACCACACACCCAACACGCACACACCCAACACGCACACACCACACACCCAACACGCACACACCACACACCCAACACGTCACACCACACACCCAACACGTCACACCACACACCCAACACGCACACACCCAACACGCACACACCACACACCCAACACGCACACACCACACACCCAACACGTCACACCACACACCCAACACGTCACACCACACACCCAACACGCACACTCCCAACCCGCACACACCACACACCCAACACGCACAAACCACACAGCCAACACGTCACACCACACACCCAACACGTCACACCACACACCCAACACGCACACTCCCAACCCGCACACACCACACACCCAACACGCACAACCACACAGCCAACACGTCACACCACACACCCCAAAACGCAGTCTCTCTCTCTCGCTGCCACCATGAATACCAGCTCACGTTACTCCCTCAGTAATTATGAACTCCAGAAAAAGGTCACATCCCTTGCTATATGTCACTCCCTGTCAACATACTGGTTCCGCTACCCCTGTCAGCCCCCAGGCGCCGCTACCCCTGTCAACCTACCCGTGCCGCCACTCCTGTCAGACTACCAGTGTCACCCTCAGCGCCTTCACAACCCAACTACACCCACGACATTCGATGAGGGAATCAGAAGAAATGAGTCCTTTTCAAATCACTTGTGTTCTCACGACTCGAATATTGCTTTGTGCTCACGGTGCTTTCAAAGCAGAGGATGGATATTGAGAACTATCAAAACAAGAGATGAGAAGCCAATGATGATCCTTTTCAAATCACTTGTTCTCTCTAGGCTGGAATATTGCTGTACATTAACATCTCCTTTCAAAGCAGGTGAAATTACCGATCTAGAGAATGTACAGAGAATCTTTACTGCACATATAAGTTCCATCAAACACTTCAACTACTGGGAACGCTTAGAAGCACTTGACTTGTACTCGTTGGAACGCAGGGGAGAGAGATATATCATAATCTACACTTGGAAAATCATAGAAGGAATTATCCCGAATCTGCACACAGAGATCACTCCCTACAAAAGTAAAAGACTGGGCAGGCGGTGCAAAATACCCCCAATGAAAAGGAGGGGCGCCATTGGTAGACTGAAAGTCAACACTATAAGCGTTCGGGAGCCCAAGACTGTTCAAAAGCCTCCCACCATGCATAAGGGGAATTACCAATAGGCCCCTGGCAGACTTCGAGAAGGAGCCGGACAGACACTTATACTCGGTGCCTGATCAGCCGGGCTGTGGTTCGTACGTTGGACTAAGTGCGGCCAGCAGTAACAGCCTGATTGATCAGGCCCAGATCCACCGGGAGGCCTGGTCGTGGACCGGGCCGCGGGGGCGTTGATCCCCGGAATACCCTCCACGTAGACTCCAGGTAGACAGCAGAGCAGGAAAGCATACAAAGGTCGTTTTACTGAGTAGTATCAATAAAACATTTCGGTTATTGGGAACACCTCAAAGCACTTGGATGTTCTCTCTGGGACAGAAGAGAGAGAGAGACAGATCAGGTGCCTGTGGGCCTTGTCCCTGCACACTGCAACAACAACTTACTGGAGTGCAAGATATGGGGGAAAGTGTAGAATAACCCACTGTGAAGCCCGTGAGTACAATTAAGGAACACTGTGTCTACATCAGTGCCCCATGACTGTTCAACATATAACCTGATTACTTTAGCTGTGTGGGTCAGCGGGGCCACTTGCATAAACAGCCTGACTGACCAGGCATGCCAACAATAAAGCCTGGTCTCAGGCCTGGCTGAGGGTTTATAAGAGCCCTTTAAACCTGTCGAAAATAAAGCACAGGTAAAACCAGGGCCTTATCAGTTACTCCTATACCCTTTGTCTCCAGTAATTTCCACCAGTTCAACTTGCTCTTCACTCAGAATGCCTCTGATTTCATGACTTGTAAAGGGCCTATGTATTTTTTAACAGCTCCACCAGCGGAAGTTACACGAATCCGCATGTCCTCCCCTCACAAGAGAGATAATGCGGTACTCCCTAAGCCAAGAAATCGTTATAAGTTTGATGGAAGTATTTATATTCTCCTCAGTGACAAACTCAGATAATGCACTTGGGCGTTAGATACTCGCATATGTATATGTACCTGGATCGCTTTGCTCTCCAGTCTTGTCTGAGAGAGATTAGAGAATCGTAGCTGCCCGTTTCCCACGTCAAAAAAATTCTTTAAAGACCCAGCATCACAGTCTGATCCATACACTCACTTCTTTCCTGAGGGGAGTTTACAGTTCCGAATCTACTGCGTTGCTCATGCATTTTGCTCTCAGGTATGCCGCAGTTCTATCTTCAGAATTCATGTTTAGCATCTGAGAAGGGCTGAATATTTGTTTTTACAAATAACTCTGACTACAGAAGAGACTTGAACCCATATCATCTGCCCTCCTACTCCCCCCCCCCTCCATCCATAACCAGGGTAATATACAACGAGGTATCCCGCTTAGCTCACTTGGCTACAATATACTTGTAAGTTTGAGTGCGATGAAAGTATTTATACTCACATCAGTGACAAACCTGGATGTCGTAGCCAAGTGGGCGTAGTGGGTATCATTATTCTCTCTCTCTCTCTCTCTCTCTCTCTCTCTCTCTCTCTCTCTCTCTCTCCCTCTCTCTCTCTGGTAAGATTGGGCCGATGATGTGCCTTCGAGCCACTTCCGCAAACTTTCTGTGTACTCAGTAGTTCTTTTGTATGAAAGTACTGAAATAGAGAGTACATTCCGGTATAATTCCAATACAATGTTGTTGTCTGTCCTCTTCCATTTTACATTTGAAAAGTTGAAGTCTTCGTGGTGGAGAAAATATTATATTTAAGAATTTTTAAATTTTCTAGGTAGCTCACATTCGTGTATATTCAGTGAATTCCTCTGCTGTGTTCGTTGGTGACTTTTATACCAGGAAAATTACCAGGTTTTTTGCCTTTCAAGTTTATTCCACGAACTTCTGTCATGAAATATGAACATTTTAAAACTTCGAAGCAAACAAGTGATCTTTCACATATAAACCTTCTTGGAGCTCGCTTACTCTTTCACATTTATGCAAATTATGTCATTCGGGAACCATACATCACTGGGAAATCATTAGTGTGGGCTTCCGTGAAGGATCCAAACATACCATTCGTTTCAGTGAGCAGGCCGCTTATCTGTGTTGTTCTGATCTGATGATGTTTGGTGAATTTAATACTGGCTAGATTGTTGGCGAGTCCAGCATTTCTAGCATTCTGGCTGTTGTGTCTAGTATGATTATTTGGTCTAATACAGACTATTGCATTGTAATGTGGCTGGTCTAGTAACTTTGCTTCTCCCCCGTATATATATATATATATATATATATATATATATATATATATATATATATATATATATATATATATATATATATATATATATATGCAATAAGATCACAGTAAACAGGTGATTTCAGAATATGCAAAACAACCACTGTTAAAGAACACAGAAGTTCCAAGCGCTTTCGTGACTACTCACATTATCAAGGAACAATGAAAGTAAAGCATCAAAGGAAGTTATATAAAGGGGTAGCCCACACCTCACTATCAGATCCCACAACAACTTAACACCTGACGCGAGAGAGCAGGCCCGCCGGCCGAACTAGACAGGTCCTTCATACAACCCACCAATAAACTATTCTACCTAAGAAATAAGAAATTTAAAAAAATATTATTTGTCCAATATATGTTGGTTCTCCCTTACCATGAAAACTTGGTTGATATGCCTTCTCTTCTTAAGACTTTTAATATTAAAGTTGTATTCAAAAATATTGATACAGTAAAAAAAACTTTTGATAAAGAATTCCCCCCAAAATGCTGATGGATGTGTCTATAAGATTCCTTGTAAAATTTGTGATAAAGTTTATTACGGTCAAACTGGTAAAAATCTCGAACTAAGATTAAAACAACATAAATATAGCATTAGAACTGGACAAGATTCCAATGCTCTATTTATTCATGTCGGTAATTCTACCAGCTTTATTACAATCTGTCGGACACTGCAACATAATGGACATTTCATAAGAGATTTTAACCATCCAATTGATTTTCAAAAAGTTGAGAAAGTAGTATCAAGCAAGTCCATGGTCGACAGGAATATAATTGAATCTTGTTTCATAAAAAGCAGTTTTGACAATAATATGAATATTTCCTTTGGTTTATATAAATTAGATCCATTTATAATTAATAGAATTTGGGAAGAATTTAATAATACATTGGAAAAATAATAATTTTTTAAATTTCTTATTTCTTAGGTAGAATAGCTTGTTGGTGGGTTGTATGAAGGACCTGTCTAGTTCGGCCGGCGAGCCTGCTGTCTCGCGTCAGGTGTTAAGTTGTTGTGGGATCTGATAGTGAGGTGTGGGCTACCCCTTTATATACCTTCCTTTAATGCTTTACTTTCATTGTTACTTGATAATGTGAGTAGTCACGAAAGCGCTTGGAACTTCTCTATTCTTTAACAGTGGTTGTTTTGCATATATATATATATATATATATATATATATATATATATATATATATATATATATATATATATATATATATATATATATGTCGTGCCGAATATGTAAAACTGGTCAATTAGCAAGAACTCATTTAAAATTGAGTCCTTTCTAAAATTTTCTCCTATACGTTCAAAGATATATTTTTTTCATTAATGTTAATGTAAAAAATTTTAATTTTGCATCAGAAGAATCTTAGAAAGCTTACCTAACCTTATTATAGCAAGAACAATTTATTTTAGCCTAACCCAACTAAATATATTTTAGATTTGTTTACAGTAATTTAATACTAAACAAACACAGTGAAATATATTTTTTTCGTTAGGTTCAGAATGATTTTGGCGAAATTATTGCATACACAAATTTTCGCTTGTCCTATATGGCAAGATGAGCGTTACCATTTAAGCCAAGATCGCAAGTTCTGCCTATTCGGCACGACATATATATATATATATATATATATATATATATATATATATATATATATATATATATATATATATATATATATATATATATATATATATATACACTGTATATATATATATATATATATGTATGTATGTATCGTGTACTCACCTAATTGCGGTTGCATGGGTCGATTCATAGCTCCTGGTCGCTCCTCTTCACTGGTCGCCACTAGCATTATCATGCTTCTTCCCTAAGCTATGTATGGTATCTGCCTCCACTACCTCACTTTCCAGACTACTCCACTTCCTGACAACTCTATGGCTGAAGAAATACTTCCTAACATCCCTGTGACTCATATTAGTCTTCAACTTCCAATTATGACCCCTTGATGCTGTGTCTCATCTCTGGAACATCCTCTCTCTATCCACTTTGTCGATTCCTCTCAGTATTTTGTATGTCGTTATCATGTGACCCCTCTTCCTCCTGTCCTCCAGTGTCATGTCGAGTTCTTTTATCTCTCTTCATAGGACATGCCCCATAGCTCTGGGACTAGGCTTGTTGCAAACCTTTTCTCTAATTTCCTGACACGCTTGGCCAGGTGAAGGTTCCAAACTGGAGCTGCATACCCCAATATGGGCCTGAAGTACACGGTGCACAGGGCCTGGAACGATTCCTTTCTGAGATTTCGGAATGCTATTCTTAGGTTCCTTAGTAGCCCATATGATGCAGCAATTTTGTGTGTGTGTATGTGTGTGTGTGTGTGTGTGTGTGTGTGTGTGTGTGTGTGTGTGTGTGTGTGTGTGTGTGTGTGTGTGTGTGTAAGAACATAAGAGCATATACATACATAAATAATGTACATACAGTTAAAAAATAACTGAAAATTACATGACGAGAAGGCCAGCACACACACACACACATACACACACACACACACACACACACACACACACACACACACACACACACACACACACACACACACACACACAAACAGAGGGAACAGACGGGGTGAAGGAGTGGCACTGCTCATCAAAAACCGATGGGATTTTGATGAGCTGGAGAGAAGAGACAGAGGAGAAGCAAGAGATTACATAATAAGAAAGCTTCAGTCTGGAGGTCCCAGGGTGGTAATTGCAGTGATGTATAACCCAACACAGAACAGCAGGAGGCCAAGGCAAGAGTATGATGAGAGTATTAGTGCGATGGCTGACGCACTGGCTGCAGTGGCCAGAAGGGCTCATGCGAGCAGGGCAAAGCTGCTGATTATGAGCGACTTCAACCACAAGGAAATCTACTGTGAGAACCTGGAGCCACATGGGAGCCCAGAAACGTGAAGGACTAAGATGATGGAGCTGGTACTGGAAAACCTCATGTACCAACACGTAAGGGACACTACTAGAGAGAGAACAGAAGATGAATCAGCGAGACTGGACATAGTATTCACCTTGAGTAGAGCAGATAATGAGTACATCGCATATGAAAGACCCCTCGAAGTCCGTAATCACGTGGCTCTGAGCTTCGAAAACACAGTAGAGGTACAAGTGGAGAGGGAAGCAGAAAGGGCCAGACGAATGGAGCCAAACTACAAGATAGGGGACTATGCAGGCATGAAGAATTTCCTGCACGGGTTCAGTCAGACGGAGAACTGGCAGGGAAGACAATAAATGAGATGGTGGAATATGTGACAAGAATAGGCAACGAAGCTGAGGAGAGGTTTGTACCCAAGGGTAACAGAAATAACGAGAAAGCCAGGATGAGCCCTTGGTTTACTCAAAGGTGTAGAGAGGCCAAAGCCAAGTGTGGTAGAGAATGGAAGAAGTATAGAAGGCAAAGGACCCAGGAGAATAAGGAGAGCAGTCGTAGAGCCAGAAATGAATATGCACAGGTAAGAAGGAAGGTCCAACGACAATACGAGAATGACATAGCAGCGAAAGCCAAATCTGATCCGAAGTTGTTGTGCAGCCACATCAGGAGGAAAACAACAGTCAAGGACCAGGTAATCAGTCTGAGGAAGGAAGGAGGGGAGGTCACAAGAAACAACCACGAAGTATGTGAGGAACTCAACAAGAGATTCAAAGAAGTGTTTACAGAGGAGACAGAAGGGACTCCAGAAAGACCAAGAGGTGGGGGTACATCATTAAGTGTTGGACACAATACATACTACCGAGGGAGAAGTGAAGAGGCTGCTAAACGATGTAGATACCTTAAAGGCGATGGGGCCGGATAACATCTCTCCATGGGTCCTGAGAGATGGAGCAGAGATGCTATGTGTACCACTAACAATAATCTTCAACACTTCTATGGAAACAGGGCGGCTACCTGAGGTAAGGAAGACAGTAAATGTAGTCCCAATTTTCAAAAAAAGAAGACAGACATGAAGCATTAAACTACAGACCAGTGTCACTGACATGTATAGTATGCAGGGTCATGGAGAAGGTTATCAGGAGAAGAGTGGTGGAGCACCTTGAACGGAATGAGCTTATCAACGACAGCCAGCACGTGTTCCGGTATGGGAAATCCTGTCACAAACCTACTGGAGTTCTAACACAGGGTGACAGCAGCAAGACAAGAGAGAGAAGGTTGGGTAGATTGCATTTTCTTGGACTGTAAGAAGGCGTTTGACACAATTCTGTACATGGAGTTAGTGCAAAAGCTGGAGGACCAAGCAGGGATAACAGGGAAGGCACTACAATGGATCAGGGAATTATTGCCAGGAAGACAGCAGCGAGTCATGGTACGTGGTGAGGTGTCAGAGTGGGCACCTGTGACCAGCGGGGTCCCACAGGGGTCAGTCCTAGGTCCAGTGCTGTTTCTGGTATTTGTGAACGACATGACGGAAGGAATAGACTTCGAAGTGTCCCTGTTTGCAGATGACGTGAAGTTGATGAGAAGAATTCATTCGATCGAAAACCAGGTATAACTACAAAGGGATCTGGACAGGCTGCAGACCTGGTCCAGCAATTGGCTCCTGGAGTTCAATCCCACCAAGTGCAAAGTCATGAAGATTGGGGAAGGGCAAAGAAGACCGCAGACGGAGTATAGTCTAGGGGGCCAGAGACTACAAACCTCACTAAAGGAAAAAGATCTTGGGGTGAGTATAACACCAGGCACATCTCCTGAAGCGCACATCAACCAAATAACTGCTGCAGCATATGAGCGCCTAGCAAACCTCAAAACAGCATTCCGACATCTTAATAAGGAATCGTTCAGGACCCTGTACACCGTGTACGTTAGGCCCATATTGCAGTATGCGGCACCAGTTTGGAACCCACACCTAGCCAAGCACGTAAAGAAACTAGAGAAACTGCAAAGGTTTGCAACAAGACTAGTCCCAGAGCTAAGAGGTATGTCCTACGAGGAGAGGTTAAGGGAAATCAACCTGACGACACTGGAGGACAGGAGAGATAGGGGGGACATGATAACGACATACAAAATACTGAGAGGAATTGACAAGGTGGACAAAGACAGGATGTTCCAGAGATTGGACACAGTAACAAGGGGACACAGTTGGAAGTTGAAGACACAGATGAATCACAGGGATGTTAGGAAGTATTTCTTCAGCCACAGAGTAGTCAGTAAGTGGAATAGTTTGGGAAGCGATGTAGTGGAGGCAGGATCCATACGTAGCTTTAAGCAGAGGTATGATAAATCTCACGGTTCAGGGAGAGTGACCTAGTAGCGACCAGTGAAGAGGCGGGGCCAGGAGCTTGGACTCTACCCCGCCTCTTCTTCTGTCTGTCATCTTCCCGTTACATTCGTAATATTTCATCACCCTCTCCCCTCCCCACACACAAGTATTTACCATGTTAACTGAGATAATATAAATAAAGTTATTAAAAAAGTAGCTTGTAGCTCAGTGGTAACGTCCTCAGGTTAGTCTGAGAACCCGGATTTAATCTCTTCCGGGTGGAGATGAATGGGTATGTCTTCTTACACCTGTTGCCCATGTTTACCTAGCAGTAAATAGATATTTTGGGGTTAGCCGGCTGTTGTGGGGGGCATCGTGTATGGAAAGTTATACCGTAACTCGAGTCAGGATTTGAAATGAGCTGAGGTAGGATAGCAGCGCTTTGTCAAGTATCTTCAGCGGTGTAACAAAAAAAATAGAAGCAGCAGGTGTAGTGAGGCAGTGTGTAGTGCTGTTGGCGGGGCTGCCGCTGGTAATGTCTGCTGCCTCTTGTTTCTTTGAAGTGGTCCCTTTGAAGCCTGTGGTAGCAGCAGCATCACGCTCACTTGTTAAGCACCGTCTTATTAAGGTTTTTAGTCTGGTCATGCCGCCTCCTCCTCCCTCGTGTAAGTTGCATGCTTGAACCTCTAATGTCGTCTATCTTCCTTGTTGCTAACACCACCTTAACACGTGACACCACCGTCGCCTCTGACGTCACTGCTACCGATTAACACCACCACAACCACAGTGCCACCTGCTACACTGCTGGCACCCACCTCGACACCTTGGACTCCTGTAGCATCCATTCAGAACTATTACTTCCTTCGATACTACATCCGCATAACTATTACTACCAGAAACTCTAGCACTATCATTAAACTTAGCGCCATCAACATCAACCATATCACCATCCTGAGCCGTAGCACCATCGCCATGAACCTTAACACTATATAATCTCTAATATCACCACCATCCCAACAACTATCCACATCACCTCCCACAAAAACTGCAGTTCCCCACTCTCCTGATAACTACCCCTCCACCACCACCTCCACAACAACCCCCACCACATGCACAACTGCCCTCACCACCGTCTACTACCCCACCACCTCCACAACTACCCCCACCACCGTCTATGTTTGGTGATTATTTAACAACATAATAACGTCACCACGTCACTCCTTGGCACACTGGCACTTTCCTTAAACAACGGCAGTTTTAAAGCATCAACTGGCGTGTGTTCTTCTCTTGGTAAAACACATGGGTCTTAGTTTTTGCGGACAGGACGCGTCTAGCTCGTGAAGGGGCAGAGAGGGTCGAGTCTGGCAGAACCTATGAGTGCCCGGGGATGAAGAGGCCTGTCTATGGAAATAAAGCACACAAAGAGGATTCTGGGTATTTTGCTGTGAAGACGTGTCGTCCGCCGGGATCTTTATCAGCTGATAAAGTCCCTTCTAAACAGGTGAAATGATAGGGGAGTACTCTTCATCTCTGCTAATGGGAAGGGGGAAGGATCATGAGCATGAGAGTGTCATCCCTTGAGGACACGGCAATCTCCAAGAAGATATAAACCAAGTTTTCCAATGGGCAACAGAGAACAATATGATGTTCAATGAAGACAAATTCCAACTACTCCGTTATGGAAAACTGGAGGAAGTAATAACTAGAACTGAGTATACTACAAACTCCAATCACACATAAGAGCGGAAAAGTAATGTGAAGGACCTAAGTGTGGTAATGTCCGAAGACCTCACCTTCAAGGATCATAACAATGCTACTATCACATCTGCGAGGAAACTGATAGGATGGATAATGAGAACATTCAAGACAAGAGATGCTAAGCCAATGACGATCCTTTTTATATCACTTGTTCTCTCTAGGCTGGAATACTGCTGTACAATAACATCCCCAACCAAGGCAGGTGAAATTGCAGAGCTAGAGAATGTACAGAGAACCTTTACTGCACGTATAAGTTCCATCAAACACCTTAACTACTGGGAACGCTTGGAAGCACTTGACTTGTACTCACTGGAGCGCAGGCGAGAGAGATATCATAATCTACACCTGGAAGATTCTGGAGGGTCTGGTCTCTAATATGAACACAGATATCACTCCCTACGAAAGCAAAAGACTTGGCAGGCGATGCAACAAAGCCCCAGTGAAAAGTAGGGGCGTAACTGGTACACTAAGAGAAAACGCAGTAAGTGTCCGGGGCCCAAGACTGTTCAACAGCCTCCCACCAGCCATAAGGGGCATTACCAGTAGACTCCTGGTTGTCTTCAAGAGGGAGCTGCACAGATGCCTAAAGTCGATGCCGGATCAGCCGGGCTGTGGCTCGTACGCTGGACTGCGTGCGGCCAGCATTAACAGCCTCGTTGATCAGGCCTTGATCCACCGGGAGACCTGGTCGTGGACCGGACCGCGGGGGCGTTGACCTCTGGAATACCCTCCAGGTAGACTCCACATAGACCTTGGTCCACACCTGCATCTGGCCGGTGTGGGAACGCAGAGGGTAGCTTAGCCCCCTTAGCGCCCTTTGTTGGAGATAAATTTCTCCACATCCCAGGGGACGAAACGTCATCGCATTTAGATGCCATAACCGGCTCTGCGTGTTTTACTGACAGACTGTCTGTCTGCTCTTCCACATTATTATCACTAAACCTGACAGGGTAAGATCCCTGGTAACTGATGCCGACAAGTGAGTTCAAAAGACACGTGAACAAACACTAGGACACCTTGATTATAAAACGTTTCGGTCCTGTGTCCTTGATCACATCTTGCTCACATGTCTCTCAACACCCGACTTGTACTCCAGCTAATCGGCTGTCAGAACCTTTCATAATAAAACTGTATTAAGAACACAGGAGCATAGAATGAAGGAAGAAAATAACTAAATGGAAGATAATAGTGAATGAATGGGATATGAATATAGGTTGAAAATATCTCATTACAGCATTAATCGCACTAGTAGCTTCAAAGGGGAGAGGTTCAGATTTAGTAGGACGTGCCTGGAATGGTCCATTACATGTGTTGTTATCCTCCGTCTGTCTTATGGTTAACACACTAGCAGCTACCGTCCACGGGAAGGGCATCTGGTGTAGTCACCTAGAAGTTTGAGAGGAAACACTTCCAAGGGTCAGAGGAAGGGCGACTAGCGTGTGTGAATTAGAGGGCTCTTGTGCTGTGTGTGTGTGCGTGTGCGTGTACTCACCTAGTTGTACTCACCTAGTTGAGGTTGCAGGAGTCGAGTCCGAGCTCCTGGCCCCGCCTCTTCACTGGTCGCTACTAGGTCACTCTCCCTGAACCGTGAGATTTATCATACCTCTGCTTAAAGCTACGTATGGATCCTGCCTCCACTACATCGCTTCCCAAACTATTCCACTTACTGACTACTCTGTGGCTGAAGAAATACTTCCTAACATCCCTGTGATTCATCTGTGTCTTCAACTTCCAACTGTGTCCCCTTGTTACTGTGTCCAATCTCTGGAACATCCTGTCTTTGTCCACCTTGTCAATTCCTCTCAGTATTTTGTATGTCGTTATCATGTCATCCCTATCTCTCCTGCCCTCCAGTGTCGTCAGGTTGATTTCCCTTAACTTCTCCTCGTAGGACATAACTCTTAGCTCTGGGACTAGTCTTTTTGCAAACCTTTGCACTTTCTCTAGTTTCTTTACGTGCTTGGCTAGGTGTGGGTTCCAAACTGGTGCCGCATACTCCAATATGGGCCTAACGTACACGGTGTACAGGGTCTTGAACGATTCCTTATTAAGGTGTCGGAATGCTGTTCTGAGGTTTGCAAGGCGCCCATATGCTGCAGCAGTTATTTGGTTGATGTGCGCTTCAGATGTGCCTGGTGTTATACTCACCCCAAGACCTTTTTCCTTGAGTGAGGTTTGTAGTCTCTGGCCCCCTAGACTGTACTCCGTCTGCAGTCTTCTTTGCCCTTCCCCAATCTTCACGACTTTACACTTGGTGGGATTGAACTCCAGGATCCAATTGCTGGACCAGGTCTGCAGCCTGTCCAGATACCTTTGTAGTTCTGCCTGGTCTTCGATCGAATGAATTCTTCTCATCAACTATACGTCATCTGCAAACAGGGACACCTCAGAGTCTATTCCTTCCGTCATGTCGTTCACAAATACTAGAAACAGCACTGGTCCTAGGACTGACCCCTGTGGGACCCCGCTGGTCACAGGTGTCCACTCTGACACCTCGCCACGTACCATGACTCGCTGCTGTCTTCCTGACAAGTATTCCCTGATCCACTGTAGTGCCTTCCCTGTTATCCCTGCTTGGTCCTCCAGTTTTTGCACTAATCTCTTGTGTGGAACTGTGTCAAACGCCTTCTTGCAGTCCAAGAATATGCAATCCACCCACCCCTCTCTCTCTTGTCTTACTGCTGTCACCATGTCATAGAACTCCAGTAAGTTTGTGACACAGGATTTCCCGTCCCTGAAACCATGTTGGCTGCTGTTGATGAGATCATTCCTTTCTAGGTGTTCCACCACTCTTCTCCTGATAATCTTCTCCATGATTTTGCATACTATACATGTCAGTGACACTGGTCTGTAGTTTACTGCTTCATGTCTGTCTCCTTTTGCTGTCCATTTGCTGTCTTCCATGCCTCAGGCAATCTCCCTGTTTCGATAGATGTATTGAATATTGTTGTTAGGGGTACACATAGCGCCTCTGCTCCCTCTCTCAATACCCATGGGGAGATGTTATCTGCCCCCATTGCCTTTGAGGTATCTAGCTCACTCAGAAGCCTCTTCACTTCTTCCTCGGTTGTGTGCACTGTGTCCAGCACTTGGTGGTGTGTCCCACCTCTCCGTCATTCTGGAGCCCCTTCTGTCTCCTCTGTGAACACTTCTTTGAATCTCTTGTTGAGTTCCTCACATACTTCACGGTCATTTCTTGTTGTCTCTCCTCCTTCCTTCCTTAGCCTGATTACCTGGTCCTTGACTGTTGTTTTCCTCCTGATGTGGCTGTATAACAGTTTCGGGTCAGATTTGGCTTTCGCTGCTATGTCGTTTCCATATTGTCGTTGGGCCTCCCTTCTCATCTGTGCATATTCGTTTCTGGCTCTACGACTGCTCTCCTTATTTCGCTGGGTCCTTTGCCTTCTATATTTCTTCCATTCCCTAGCACACTTGGTTTTTGCCTCCCTGCACCTTTGGGTGAACCATGCGCTCATCCTGGCTTTTTCATTATTCCTGTTACCCTTGGGTACAAACCTCTCCTCAGCCTCCTCGCATATTGTTGCTACATATTCCATCATCTTATTAACTGGCTTCCCTGCCAGTTCTCTGTCCCACTGAACCCCGTTCAGGAAGTTCCTCATTCCCGTGTAGCCCCCTTTCTTGTAGTTTGGCTTCATTCGTCCTGGCCTTCCTGCTTTCCCCTCCACTTGCGCGCGCGCGCGTGTGTGTGTGTGTGTGTGTGTGTGTGTGTGTGTGTGTGTGTGTGTGTGTGTGTGTGTGTGTGTGTGTGTGTGTGTGTGTGTGTATGTTTCCTGTATCTACCTTCAGTGAGGTATCACCCTCCTGCCTCCTCCATGCCCCATCCTCACTCACTTTGGTCTTCCACTACCCCTCTCCCCGTTCTATTTCTCCGACATTCACCTCTCTTCCTCTTCTTTATCCACCTCTTGCATTCTCTCTCTTCTTTCCTCCCCAAAATCAGCCTCCGCTCATTCCTTAACTCTCTGTGTCTCGTCCAGCTCCACTTCCTTCTCCCCATCATTACCTACTCCGTCCCCGTCACCACTTCTCCACCTTCATCTCCTTTCACTCCACATCTCTGTCCCACCATCACCACCTCCTCCTTTCCCCACCACCACCTCTTCCCCCTTCTAACCCACCACAACTTCTTCCTCTCCCTCCTCCTCCTCCTCTCCTAGCATCTTCATCACCCGGAAGCTGTCATTACCGCTGTGTGGTATCCTGTAACTCATTATTAACTCCTGTAGAGAAAAGACGAAAAATTACACAAAAAAAATCTTCAGCAAAAATAAAAGAAACAGGAATATAATGATCTTAATCCTAATAATGAGGATGATAATGATAATAATGATGATGACGGTAAAGATAATGACGATGATGATGACGGTAAAGATAATGACGATGATGATGACGGCAACGATGGTGATGATAATAAAACTGATGACGATATTGACGCCGAAGTTCATAATAATGATCAGTCCCGTCTCTCTCTCTCTCTCTCTCTCTCTCTCTCTATCAGTATATCCATCGCCGAATAAGTAAAATTGGTCAATTAGCATGACCCTATTTAAAATTAAGCCCTTTCTAAAATTTTCTCTTATACGTTTAAAGATATATTTTTCTCATTAATGTTGATGTAAAAATTTATAATTTTGCACCAAAAGACTCTTAGAAAACTTACCTAACCTTATTATAACAAGGACAATTTATTTTAGCCTAATCCAACTAAATATATTTTAGATAAGCTTACAGTACTTTAATAATAAACAAGCACAATGAAATATATTTTTTTCTTTGGGTTCAGAATAATTTTTGCGAAAATACTGCATACACAAATTTTCGCTTGCCTTATTCAGCAAGAACAATATGCAAAATAATCACAGACAGACGTTCTTAACAACGCAAGACAAACCACCCTCGTGGCTTGTCTTGCATATATATATATATATATATATATATATATATATATATATATATATATATATATATATGCAGTTATGGAGGTGGTACCTCCATATATATATATATATATATATATATATATATATATATATATATATATATATATATATATATATATATATATATATATATATACAGTTATAGAGGTGGTTCCTCCATATATATATATATTTGTATGTGTGTGTTAGTTACCATTTTGTCCTAGGCACATGTCGATTAGACACTAGGCCTGTAGTATGTGTGTGTGTGTGTGTGTGTGTGTGTGTGTGTGTGTGTGTGTGTGTGTGTGTGTGTGTGTGTGTGTACTCACCTATTTGTACTCACCTATTTGTGGTTGCAGGGGTCGAATCCTAGCTCCTGGCCCCGCCTCTTCACCGGTTGCTACTAGACCCTCTCTCTCCCCGCTCCATGAGCTTTATCAAACCTCGTCTTAAAACTGTGTATGGTTCCTGCCTCCACTACGTCATTTTCTAGGCTATTCCACTGCCTTACAACTCTATGACTGAAGAAATACTTCCTACTATCTCTCTGACTCATTTGTGTCTTCAACTTCCAATTGTGGCCTCTTGTTTCTGTGTCCCCTCCCTGGAACATCCTGTCCTTGTCCACCTTGTCTATTCCACGCAGTATTTTATATGTCGTTATCATGTCTCCCCTGACCCTCCTGTCCTCCAGTGTCGTCAGGCCGATTTCCCTTAATCTTTCTTCATAGGACATTCCCCTTAGCTCTGGAACTAACCTTGTTGCAAACCTTTGTACTTTCTCTAGTTTCTTGACGTGCTTTATCAAGTGCGGGTTCCAAACAGGTGCTGCATACTCCAGTATGGGCCTGACATACACGGTGTACAGTGTCTTGAATGATTCCTTACTAAGGTGTCGGAATGCTGTTCTCAGGTTTGCCAGGCGCCCATATGCTGCAGCAGTTATCTGATTGATGTGTGCTTCCGGAGACATGCTCGGTGTTATACTCACCCCAAGATCTTTCTCCTTGAGTGAGGTTTGCAGTCTTTGGCCACCTAGCCTATACTCTGTCTGTGGTCTTCTGTGCCCATCCCCTATCTTCATGACTTTGCATTTGGCAGGATTAAATTCGAGAAGCCATTTGCTGGACCAGGTGTCCAGTCTGTCCAGGTCTCTTTGAAGTCCTGCCTGGTCCTCATCAGATTTAATTCTCCTCATTAACTTCACATCATCTGCAAACAGGGACACTTCTGAGTCTAACCCTTCCGTCATGTCGTTCACATATACCAAAAATAGCACTGGTCCTAGGACCGACCCCTGTGGGACCCCGCTCGTCACAGGTGCCCACTGTGATACATCATTACGTACCATGACTCGTTGTTGCCTCCCTGTCAGGTATTCTCTGATCCATTGCAGTGCCCTTCCTGTTATATGCGCCTGATGCTCTAGCTTCTGCACTAATCTCTTGTGAGGAACTGTGTCAAAAGCCTTCTTGCAGTCCAAGAAGATGCAATCAACCCACCCCTCTCTCTCTTGTCTTACTTCTGTTATTTTATCATAAAACTCCAGAAGGTTTGTGACACAGGATTTGCCTTCCGTGAATCCGTGCTGGTTGGCATTTATACTCCTGTTCCGTTCCAGGTGCTCCACCACTCTCCTCCTGATAATCTTCTCCATAATTTTGCACACTATACACGTCAATGACACAGGTCTATAGTTTAGTGCCTCTTTTCTGTCTCCTTTTTTGAAAATGGGAACTACATTTGCCGTCTTCCATACCTCAGGTAGTTGCCCAGTTTCCAGGGATGTGTTGAAGATTGTGGTAAGTGGTACGCACAACATATCTGCTCCCTCTCTAAGGACCCATGGAGAGATGTTGTCCGGTCCCATTGCCTTTGAGGTATCGATGTCCCTTAGCAGTTTCTTCACCTCCTCCTCATCTGTATGTATGTCGTCCAACACTTGTTGGTGTATTCCTTGTTGGTGTCCCCATCTGGTCTGTCCCCCCAGAGTCCTTCCTGTCTCTACTGTAAATACTTCCTTAAATCTCGTGTTGAGCTCCTCACATACCTCTTGATCGTTTCTTGTGAGTTCTCCACCTTCTTTCCTCAGCCTTATCACCTGGTCCTTGACTGTTGTCTTCCTCCTAATGTGGCTATACAGCAGTTTCGGGTCAGATTTGACTTTCGATGCTATGTCGTTTTCATACTCCCTCCTTATCTGCGCATACTCGTTTCTGGCTCTTCTACTAATCTCCTTGTTTTCCTGGGTCCTATGCCTCCTGTACCTTTTCCATTCTCTGTTGCACTTAGTTTTTGCCTCCCTACACCTTCGGGTAAACCAAGGACGTGTGTGTGTGTGTGTGTGTGTGTGTGTGCGTGTGTGTGTGTGTGTGTGTGTGTGTGTGTGTGTGTGTGTGTGTGTGTGTGTGTGTGTGTGTGTGTGTGTGTGTGTGTGCATGCGTATGTGTGTGTATGTGTAAAAACGTGCGTGCGAGAGAGCGCGTGCTTGCCTGCCCTCACTCAGCAAGTTAGGAACCAAGGCGTGAGACCCGGCCTGGCCTCTCCGCGAAGCCCACTTAAACAGAGATTGTAAGTGACATCTTAAGTAGAGTGCACTTGAAGGCTACTGGGGAAAGCGGAGGAGGTTCTAGTCCTCTTCACTTCAACTACCAACTCATCTAAAATGATGATATTGTAAAAGAGAAGGTTAATGCTCTGGGACTGAAGCCCTGGCTGACCTGCAGAGAGAGGGGGGGATGGGAGGTGTTGGGATGGGAGGTATGGGAAGGAGAGGTGAGGGGAGGAGAGGTGAGGGGAGGGGAGGTGAGGGGGAGAGAAGGTGAGGGTAGAGGAGCTGAGGGGAGGGGAGGTGTGGGGAAGGGAGGAGAAGGAGAGAACCACGGTAATAATGAGGGGGGTAGGAGGAGGAGGAGGAGGAGGAGGAGGAAGAAGAAGAAGAAGAAAGGGGAAAATGATATTAAAAAAGGAGAAGTAAGGGGGAAAAGACGATAATGGGAAGAGGAGGAGGAATTAAAAAAATGAGAAAGAGATAATGGAGAAAATATGGTATATGGGCAAAAGTACTGCTGCCTCAATTCACTCCTATCTTTCTCTTACCTCCTCTTACTTTCCATTCCCCATGCCTTTCTCGAATCCTCTGTCTCCCCTGCCTTTGAATTTCGTCTCTTTGCGGTATATTTTATTCTCCCTTTCCATCTCCCTCAGTGCAATTTTCTCCCCTCTTTTACCCACCAAATTCATCTCCTCCCCATTATTCTCCCCTCCAAAAATAATTTTCTCCATATCCTCTCCCTTCTTTGTCCCCTTTCACCCTTTTCTTGCCACATCTGCCTCTCAACCTCTACTTATTGCCCCTATTCCCTCTCACACTTTCCTTGCCACAATCATCTTTCTTTGCTTATTGCTTACCCCCTATCTTTGCATCTCTGCCTTGTTAACCAGAAGTTTTCTTCTGCTTACCACCTCTTCCCCTCCTTCTTGAACTTCTGTTTCGTTCTTCTACAACACTCCCTATCCACACCTTTCCCCAACACCTTCCTATCCACACCCCCAACATCCAGCCACTCACATAAGCTTTTCTAAAAGCTCTCCCTCTGTACCCTTCTCATCTCTCCCCTCACCCTAGTAAGGGGTAAGTGAGGGAGGGATGACGAGGTTCACTTCAGGACCTCATACCTCCCCCAGTCCCGCCTACCAGCCAGATGGACACATTATAATCATATGTGAGAGGCAGATGGCTGCTTCGTCTGCATGTTTGCGTGCCTGCCTGCATGCCTGCCTGCTCGCCCTGTTGATTTGCCTGCCTGCTTCCCCTGTTGATTTGCCTGCCTGCTTACCCTGTTGATTTGCCTGCCTGCTCGCCCTGTTGATGTGCCTGCCTGCTCGCCCTGTTGATTTGCTTGCCTGCTTCTCCTGTTGATTTGCCTGCCTGCTCGCCCTGTTGATTTGCCTGCCTGCTCGCCCTGTTGATTTGCCTGCCTGCTCGCCCTGTTGGTTTGCCTGCCTGCTTCCCTTGTTGATCTGCCTGCCTGCTTCCCCTGTTGATTTGCCTGCCTGCTCGCCCTGTTGGTTTGCCTGCCTGCTCGCCCTGTTGGTTTGCCTGCCTGCTTCCCTTGTTGATTTGCCTGCCTGCTCGCCCTGTTGGTTTGCCTGCCTGCTTGCCCTGTTGGTTTGCCTGCCTGCTTGCCCCGTTGGCTTGCGTGCCTGCTTTCCCTCTTGGTTTGCCTGCCTGCTTCCCCCTGTTGATCTGCGTGCCTGCTTGCCCTATTGGTTTGCCTGCCTGCTTCCTCTGTTGGTTTGTCTGCCTATTTCCCCCATTGGTTTGCTTGCCTGCTTTCCCTGTTGGTTTGCCTGCCTGCTTCCCCTGTTGCTTTGCGTGCCTGCTTTCCCTGCTGGTTTGTCTGCCTGCTTTCCCTGTTGGCTTGCCCGTCGCCTTCCCCTGTTGGTTTGATTGTTTCCTCTGTTGGTTTGCCTGTCTGCTTCCCCTGTTTTTCTGCCTGCCTATTTTATCATGTTGGTTATTTATTTACCTGTTTGCTAATCCTGCCTGCCTGCCTGTTTTCTTACTTGCCTGTTAGCCTATCTGCCTGCTAGCCCTGCCTGTTTGCTGATTGGTGAGTTTGCTGACCTACCTGCCTGCCTGTTTGTTAATTTAACTTAATGCCTGTTTGCTAGTCTCTTTGCCATTCTGTTTGCTTATCTATTTGCCCTTTTACCTTTGATGGGTTTCAAGAGTTTTCCTACTCCGGCAGCCCGACCCTGGGTAAGGCTTGATTATTTACCTGGTCAATCAATGCTGCTGGCGGCCCAATGGCCCGTATATCCATCACAGCCTGGTTGGCCCGGCACTTGGCGGAGGTTTTTGTCCAGTTTCCTCTTGAAGACTGTTGCCCTTGTTCCGCCAATGTTTCTGATATTTTCTGGAAAGATGTTAAAATGTCCGGGACCACGGATGTTGATGCAATGTTCTCTTATTGTGCCCATGGCGTTCTTGCATTTCACTGGGTTTATTTTATATTTTTTCATATATTTCGCACTAATGTGTTGTTATGCCTGTATGAAGATTTCGGACTAAACCCTCACGTACTTTCCACATATATATTGTCATAAGTCTCTCTCCACCGCTCTAGCGAGTACATATTGAGTACTATAAGGTGTTATCGGTATGTTTCCTGCCGTTAACACTAAGCTATTTGAATAATGCCACCATCGGCACTATTTACGTTGGTTTGAAAATTTTCATTATCCTTCTCGTAATGTGTTTTTTAAAGAAAGTTCAGTTGACAATATTACACCTACGTCCTTCAAGCGTTCCTTTCGTTCTACTTGGTGATCTTGCCTTTTCTATACAGTGTCCCTTTAAGTTCGTTGTTCTTTCCATATCTAAGCTGTTGGAACTTCCCACCATCGAACGTCATGTAATTCTTTACTGTTCCCTGAAAGACTTTGCTTTATATCTTCTTGCAGTTGTTTCTGTCTGCCTGTCCGTTTTCCTAACTGACGTAAGTGTTAACTCCTGGGCAGACTCCTTTACACACGAGAAACGTTGGAATCCGGTAACGGTACGACTGGCCTACTAGAACTAGGGTTGAGGGTAATCGCTCAGCATGTCTGGCATTCCTTCTATCACTGTCAAACGAACAAAGATATGCAAGATTGAAGCGATATATTACCATTAGAAAAACAGGAAGAGAGGATAGATGGGCCAGCAAAGACGGCGTCTCCCTTCCATGATCCATGCAGGTGAAGGGATCCTGATAGAAGGAATTTAAGCACTCTTTCCTTTCCTTTCCTTTCATCGGACCAAATTTCTTCCCATCCTTAAGGGTATTGTGCAATATAAACGCAATAATAATAATAATAATAATAATAATAATAATAATAATAATAATAATAATAATAATAATATCGATAAATCACCTTTTTACTGCGTGTTTTTGAACCGTAAATGTTAGATTAATGATAAAAGCGAAAATTGAGTAAAAATGCTTTGAACAGCCTTTTATGATCGTAGGAGTAGCGAGATGGAGGTTGGAGGCGGTGAATGAGGAGGGAGGCGTGTCCTGGAACCTCCCACTTGGAGGATGGAGGTGGTGAGTGGGAAAGGGGAAGTATCCTGAGCCCTACCACTATATTCGGTTTGGAGCGCTTGTCTGCAGGCTAATCCAACTTACCCCATTCTGCACTAGGTCGACTGGCAGCGAAGTCGCGTTGCAAGTTGCTGAGCGCGTTGAAGGCAACGCAGCAGGCGTGCGCTGAGACGCTCCTCGGGATCGAGGTCACAAGAGCAACCAGGGAACTAAATAATGGTTAAAATAACCATAATTATTAAAGGGTTGGATCGGTAAGCCAACGGAAGGCCTCGGTCAGGTGACCAAAAGCTCCAGTGGCGGGTTATTATATGATTATGACCCGCGTCAGGGAACACTTGTTCTGTTTCCTA
>NC_091305.1:24529361-24636861 GCF_038502225.1 Cherax quadricarinatus | reverse complement strand
GACTCGATTGAGAAGGCCATTGGTGAAATGCCTATGATTTTAAACTGATGGAAGATAGAGGTATGGGTGTGTGTGGGAAACAAGCAGGTTGCAACACTAGGGTTGGAAACAGTAAATGTATAAAAGGCATTCAGCATGAAGTTATAAATAAAGACAATAGAACAGGTCAGCAAACAAAGGGGGACAGCAGAGGGCAGCAAGGGACTAGCTCCCTTAAGGTTTACTATACTAATAGCAGGAGTGTTAGAAATAAGATAGATGAGCTAAGATTAATTGCAAGTGCAGGAAACATAGATATTATTGCTATAACAGAGACCTGGCTCAATCTGAAAGATAGAGAGATGCCCTCTGAATGTCACATACAAGGCTATAAATTATTCCACACTGACAGGGTCAACAGGAAAGGTGGTGGAGTAGCGATGTATGTCAGAGACAATTTAAATTGTTGTGTTAGACAAGATATTAAATTAGAAGCGTCAGCCACTGAATCTGTTTGGTTACAGCTTCTCGAGGGCCGAGAAAAACTAATTTTGGGTGTGATTTACAGGGCCCCAAATCTTGATAGGGAGTGCAGTAAACTTCTATGGGACGAAATTCGTAAGGCATCTACATACGAAAATGTTGTGCTAATGGGAGATTTCAACTATAGACAGATTGACTGGAGCAATTTGACAGGAAATTTAGAGTCGGGTGACTTTCTTGATACGATCCAGGATTGTTTTTTAAAACAGTTTGTGACAGAGCCAACTAGGGGAAATAACCTCCTTGACTTGGTTCTTGCCAGTAGGGAAACACTAATTAATAATCTTGAGGTTAATGATGAGCTTGGGGAGAGTGATCACAAATCACTCAGTTTTAACATATCATGGAATTCCCCTAATAATGGCAATCAAGTCTCCGTCCCTGACTTTCGCTTGGCTGATTTCATAGGACTGAAAAATTACTTAGGTGGGCTGAACTGGAATGACCTGACTAGGGGTCAGGTAGGTGGTGATGGTTGCCGATATGATGCTTTCCAGGGCATAGTTCTAGCTGCTCAGTCAAATTATGTTCCAAATAGGGAAATCAGATCAAACAAAAATGATCCTAAATGGATGAACAATAGATTAAAATATCTGATTGGTCAAAAGAGAGGCATATATAGGCAAATCAAAAGAGGAGAGGGGCAATTAAGAAATCGATATATTCAGTTAAAGAGAGAAATAAAAAAGGGAATTAGAAAAGCAAATAGAGATTATGAGGTTAAAGTTGCAAGAGAATCGAAGACTAACCCAAAAGGATTCTTTCAGGTATACAGAAGTAAGATCAGGGACAAGATAGGCCCACTCAAAAGTTCCTCGGGTCAGCTCACTGACAGTGATAAGGAAATGTGTAGAATTTTTAACACATACTTCCTCTCAGTTTTTACACAGGAGGATACCAGCGATATTCCAGTAATGATAAATTATGTAGAACAGGACGATAATAAACTGTGCACTATTAGGGTCACAAGTGACATGGTCCTTAGGCAAATAGATAAATTAAAACCTAACAAATCCCCAGGCCCTGATGAACTGTATGCAAGGGTTCTAAAGGAATGTAAAGAGGAGCTTAGCACACCTTTGGCTAATCTTTTCAACATATCACTACAAACTGGCATGGTGCCAGATAAGTGGAAAATGGCAAATGTGATACCTATTTTCAAAACAGGTGACAGGTCCTTAGCTTCGAACTATAGACCAATAAGCCTAACCTCCATAGTGGGAAAATTTATGGAATCAATAATTGCCGAGGCAGTTCGTAGCCACCTTGAAAAGCATAAATTAATCAACGAATCTCAGCATGGTTTTACAAAGGGGCGTTCCTGCCTTACGAATTTATTAACTTTTTTCACTAAGGTATTTGAGGAGGTAGATCATGGTAATGAATATGATATTGTGTATATGGACTTCAGTAAGGCTTTTGACAGGGTCCCACATCAGAGACTATTGAGGAAAATTAAAGCACATGGAATAGGAGGAGAAATTTTTTCCTGGATAGAGGCATGGTTGACAAATAGGCAGCAGAGAGTTTGCATAAATGGGGAGAAATCAGAGTGGGGAAGCGTCACGAGCGGTGTTCCACAGGGGTCAGTGTTGGGCCCCCTGCTGTTCACAATCTACATAAACGACATAGATGAGGGCATAAAGAGCGACATCGGCAAGTTTGCCGATGACACCAAAATAGGCCGTCGAATTCATTCTGACGAGGACATTCGAGCACTCCAGGAAGATTTGAATAGACTGATGCAGTGGTCGGAGAAGTGGCAGATGCAGTTTAATATAGACAAATGCAAAGTTCTAAATGTTGGACAGGACAATAACCATGCCACATATAAACTAAATAATGTAGATCTTAATATTACGGATTGCGAAAAAGATTTAGGAGTTCTGGTTAGCAGTAATCTGAAACCAAGACAACAGTGCATAAGTGTTCGCAATAAAGCTAATAGAATCCTTGGCTTCATATCAAGAAGCATAAATAATAGGAGTCCTCAGGTTGTTCTTCAACTCTATACATCCTTGGTTAGGCCTCATTTAGATTATGCTGCACAGTTTTGGTCACCGTATTACAGAATGGATATAAATTCTCTGGAAAATGTACAAAGGAGGATGACAAAGATGATCCCATGTATCAGAAACCTTCCCTATGAGGATAGACTAAGGGCCCTGAAACCATTTGTCTCCACTCACTCCTAACACGCGCACAAGCTTGCTGTAAGTCCAAGCCGCTCGCACACAAAATTCCAAGCGGGTGGGTGTGGGCTCCAGGTGGGTGTGGGATTCATGCCAGTGAGTGGGCACCTTGTAGGTATTTGTGGGATTAGCTGTGTTTAGCTACAGAAGCAGAGCCATGCACACTGTTCCGTCTTACATATCTAAAATATCATGCAGAACAAGCCACATGGGGATGGAAATCTTTACTCCCCACGTCTCTTGTTCTTCATTGACAAAAAAATATATTTGAGAAATGTTGTTAACCCTGTTGATGGGACCAAAAACCATTTGCACTGTTATTTAAATCACTTAATAATGCTGTTCTTAGTTGTATTGCCCTCAATTCTTTTCCTACCATCAGTCGAAGGCATTTTTCAGTAGTCTTGGTGCTTGTTCGTAAAAATCACAAGCAACAACAGCACTATCAGCATCGGATGCAGCAGTAGCACTACCACCACTGCTACCACCACTACCACTACTACTACCACCACCACCATCAGCAGCAGATGTAAGCTAAAAGACAACATCACCCCAGCTGGTAACCTCAAAAACGGGTGTCAAATTCCCGTCACTGGATCTGGTGAAGTCTCCAGATTACAACAATAATTTCTGCAGATAATGACTGCCTTCCACGCTGCCACGTTGTGGTTTAGATGGTCGTGATTGTGACACTGGAGAAGGGAAAAACCTCATTCTTCCCACCCAGATGTTGCAAAGTTCCCCACACCCCCAAAATCCACTCATTATGTTGATAATCCACATCAACACCCACATAACGCTCCACACACTAATATTCACATACACACACTAATATTCACATAACCCTCATCAACACCCACATAATACATACCAACATCCGCATAGCCTACACCTGCACTCATATAATGTACACCAGCACCCACATAACACACACCACCACCCACATAACACACACCACCACCCACATAACACACACTACCACCCACATAACACACACTACCACCCACATAACACACACCACCACCCACATAACACACACTACCACCCACATAACACACCACCACCAACATAACACACACCACCACCCACATAACACACACCACCACCCACATAACACACACCACCACTCACATAACACACACCACCGCCCACATAACACACACCACCACCCACATAACACACCACCACCCACATAACACACACCACCGCCCACATAACACACACCACCGCCCACATAACACACACCACCACCCACATAACACACACCACCACCCACATAACACACACCACCACCCACATAACACACACCACCACCCACATAACACACACCACCACCCACATAACACACACCACCGCCCACATAACACACACCACCACCCACATAACACACCACCACCCACATAACACACACCACCGCCCACATAACACACACCACCGCCCACATAACACACACCACCCACATAACACACACCACCACCCACATAACACACACCACCACCCACATAACACACACCACCACCCACATAACACACACCACCGCCCACATAACACACACCACCACCCACATAACACACACCACCGCCCACATAACACACACCACCGCCCACATAACACACACCACCCACATAACACACACCACCACCCACATAACACACACCACCACCCACATAACACACACACCACCACCCACATAACACACACCACCACCCACATAACACACACCACCACCCACATAACACACACCACCACCCACATAACACACACCACCACCCACATACACACCACCGCCCACATAACACACACCACCGCCCACATAACACACACCACCACCCACATAACACACACCACCGCCCACATAACCCACACCACCGCCCACATAACACACACCACCCACATAACACACACCACCACCCACATAACACACACCACCACCCACATAACACACACACCACCACCCACATAACACACACCACCACCCACATAACACACACACCACCACCCACATAACACATACCACCACCCACATAACACACCACCACCCACATAACACACACCACCACCCACATAACACACCACCACCCACATAACACACACCACCACCCACATAACACACACACCACCACCCACATAACACACACCACCACCCACATAACACACACACCACCACCCACATAACACAAACCACCACCCACATAACACACCACCGCCCACATAACACACACCACCACCCACATAACACACACACCACCACCCACATAACACATACCACCACCCACATAACACACACCACCGCCCACATAACACACACCACCACCCACATAACACACACCACCACCCACATAACACACACCATCACCCACATAACAATAAGGACCAAGTTACATCTTTCCATAATTAGCAGCAATTTCCCTGCGAATAGGGTGACTGGTAAAGCAGTGAAACACCCTAATAATAATGACCTTTATCTACCCGCTGCGTAGAGGCGGTAATGGCCCGTCTCCTCAGTTTCCCCCTCCCCCCCCCCCATCAGCTGATGTGTGGCTCCCGTCATTATCTGCTCATCAGTTTTCATTTTCGTCTGCGTTGCATGCTCATTCATTATATGCGGCTCTTTTTTTTGGGGTGATCCACCACACTATGGTGGGTGGCATATAGTGTTTTAAGATTTCCTGCACTCGCCTAATTCTGTTTGTGTGTGATGGTTGATTTCCAGCTCTTCGGCCCACAAGTTCATTTACAAGTGCTTCCTCTCTCTCTCTCTCTCTCTCTCTCTCTCTCTCTCTCGCTCTCTTTTAATGTGAAAGTGTAACTTCTGTCTTATCTGTTACTTGTTCTAAAATGTTCTCTCATTTTTTTCATGTATTTTATTATGAGATAATTAGCATTACCTACATTTTAGACCTTGTCATTTTTCTTTATCTTTTTAATCACACATTTTTAACACTGAAATCTGCTTTTGGTTTCATGTTGTCGTAGGTCTTATGTTTCAATTATAATTCATTAATCAGTGACACTAAGTTAGAACTTAATATTCCACTTTAGGCTTAATATATGCTTTGATATACCTCTGATATACATTTGATGTACCTTTGATATATCGTGAATATACCTTTGACATACCTCTGATATACCTTTGATACACTTTTGATGTATCTATGATATACTTTTGATATATCTTTGATTCACCTTTGATGAGTTGCGAAAGTTTTTCTGTGACGTGACTTACTAGTATATTTCCGTCTATATACCTCAAGGACTGCATGAACTACAGAACTTCATGCAAAGTTCAACGCAGAAAAAACTCCAGCTCCTTAGCTACGGAAAAACATATAAATTCATAAAGAATAGAAAATAAAATAAAACATAGCCAGAGGAGAAGAGAAATGTGGAAGACCTGGGAGTCACCATGTTGAAAGATCTCACACTCTACCAGCACTTAGACACTGCTATCACATTTCGAAAAAGATGCCAAGAGAATTATACACAAGCCAGTTGCACTCAGTTAACCGGAATACTGCTGTGCGCTAACAACCCCATTTAAGGCTGACACAACTGTAGACATAAACAAAGCTTAGAGAGCTACCACTCATCACATACATATTCACACAAATTAACGGGCGCCCTAAAAATCACCACTGAAATTGTACCCCTTGGAGCGCATGTGAGAATTACATATCATTTCGGGGAAAATACCAGCAGGGTTTTTTTTTCCCCCTCCAAATCGACAAAATATAATATCCCCTTACGAGAACTGGAGGCACAAGAGATGGAGTAAACTTGCCTCGCTGCATTTAGTAAAATAAGAGATAACTCTGAAGGCTACAAAGCTTCATCAGAACTTTACTTTTAGTTTCACAGGAAATTTCCAAAAAACAGCAATTTATTTTTGACAGGACTGTTGCACAGTGTTGATAGTGTTGTTGTTATTGTTAGTGTTCTTGTTAGGATTGATGTTAGTGCTCTTGTTGTTATTGTTAGTGTTCTTGTTGTTATTGTTAGTGTTGATGTTAGTGTTCTTGTAGTTATTGTAAGTGTTCTTGTTGTTATTGTTAGTATTGATGTTAGTGCTTTTGTTGTTATTATTAGTGTTCTTGTTGTTATTGTTAGTGTTCTTGTTGTTATTGTTAGTATTGATGTTAGTGTTCTTGTTGTTATTGTAAGTGTTCTTGTTGTTATTGTTAGTATTGATGTTAGTGCTTTTGTTGTTATTGTTAGTGTTCTTGTTGTTATTGTTAGTGTTGATGTTAGTGCTTGTTATTGTTAGTGTTCCTGTTGTTATTGTTAGTGTTCTTGTTGTTATTGTTAGTATTGATGTTAGTGCTCTTGTTGTTATTGTTAGTGTTCTTGTTGTTATTGTTAGTGTTGATGTTAGTGCTTTTGTTATTGTTAGTGTTCTTGTTGTTATTGTTAGTATTGATGTTAGTGCTCTTGTTGTTATTGTTAGTATTGATGTTAGTGCTTTTGTTGTTATTGTTAGTGTTCTTGTTGTTATTGTTAGTGTTCTTGTTGTTATTGTTAGTGTTCTTGTTGTTATTGTTAGTATTGATGTTAGTGCTTTTGTTGTTATTGTTAGTGTTCTTGTTGTTATTGTTAGTGTTCTTGTTATAGTTAGTATTGATGTTAGTGTTAGTGTTAGTGTTCTTGTTGTTATTGTTAGCATTGATGTTAGTGTTCTTGTTGTTATTGTTAGTGTTCTTGTTGTTATTGTTAGTGTTCTTGTTATTGTTAGTATTGATGTTAGTGTTCTTGTTGCTATTGTTAGTGTTCTTGTTGTTATTGTTAGTGTTATTGTTGTTATTGTTAGTATTGATGTTAGTGTTCTTGTTCTTATTGTTAGTGATCTTGTTGTTAGTATTGATGTTAGTGTTCTTGTTAGTGTTCTTGTTGTTATTGTTAGTGTGATCTTGTTGTTATTGTTAGTGTTCCTGTTGTTATTGTTAGTGTGATCTTGTTGTTATTGTTAGTGTTCTTGTTGTTGTTAGTGCTCTTGTTATTATTGTTAGTGTCCTTGTTGATATTGTTAGTGTTCTTGTTGTTACTGTTAGTGTTATTGTTGTTATTGTTAGTGTTATTGTTGTTATTGTTAGTGTGATCTTGTTGTTATTGTTAGTGTTCTTGTTGTTATTGTTAGTGTGATCTTGTTGTTATTGTTAGTGTTCTTGCTATTATTGTTAGTGTTCTTGTTGTTATTGTTAGTGTTCTTGTTGTTGTTAGTGCTCTTGCTATTATTGTTAGTGTTCTTGTTGTTATTGTTAGTGTTCTTGTTGTTGTTAGTGCTCTTGCTATTATTGTTAGTGTTCTTGTTGTTATTGTTAGTGTTCTTGTTGTTGTTAGTGCTCTTGCTATTATTGTTAGTGTTCTTGTTGTTATTGTTAGTGTTCTTGTTGTTAGTGCTCTTGCTATTATTGTTAGTGTTCTTGTTGTTATTGTTAGTGTTATTGTTGATATTGTTAGTGTTATTGTTATTGTTAGCGTTGTTGTGTATCTACGTCAGACAGTGGGCTGCTGCACGCACCAACAGCCTGCTTAATCAGACCCCATAACCGGCAGGTACTGATCGTAAAAACCATCATCAGGGAAACATCAGATAGGTAGTTAGGCCCTCAGTGTCATATACCTGTACACGGTGATTACTTGATCAACCTGGCTGTTAGTGCTTCTGGGCCGCAGGCCTACGTAACCATCAAAACCTGGCTTATTTTCCATCTTTTTTTCCGTACCAGTATTTTTTTTTTTTAAATAAAACTGAATAGTACGTTTGGTTCTGAATTTTTTTTTTTTTTTTTTGGAATCTCTCTCTTTTGATCCTAGAATATTCATTTCTGGCTTTCAAAATCTGATAGATTTGAAGGTTGGGGAATTTTCTGTATAGATTCCAAGTATTTTTCTACTTTTTCTCTGGTCTTTCAGTGTATCTCTCTCTCTCTCTCTCTCTCTCTCTCTCTCGCATACCAATATTTCATTTTCCCCTTAAATCAAATACATTGCATGTACCGTATCTTTGTAATTTTGTATTTTTTTATAAGATTTCTTTATTGCTGAACTTCTGCAACTCTCTCTCTCTCTCTCTTTAGTTGTTCATTTTGTCGGGTTCAACCCCACTGACTGCCGGTGCGCCATGAAAGCTGCACTTAATTGATATACGAACCACAAGGAATAGTTTAGTCTGACCATTCTTGCATGTATATCCCGTTATCTGTCACACAGTTGTGATCGTAGCATTACACAAGTGTGGGTAAGAGGGGATTTAAAGTATCTCTTCTCGTAGTTAGTTAACTGAGTTGTGTGCTACCGTCTCGTTGGTAGCATCCACGCTACATAGTGTGTGCTACCGTCTCGTTGGTAGCATCCACGCTACATAGTGTGTGCTACCGTCTCGTTGGTAGCATCCACGCTACACAGTGTGTGCTACCGTCTCGTTGGTAGCATCTACGCTACACAGTGTGTGCTACCGTCTCGTTGGTAGCATCCACGCTACACAGTGTGTGCTACCGTCTCGTTGGTAGCATCTACGCTACACAGTGTGTGCTACCGTCTCGTTGGTTGCATCTACGCTACATAGTGTGTGCTACCGTCTCGTTGGTAGCATCCACGCTACACAGTGTGTGCTACCGTCTCGTTGGTAGCATCCACGCTACACAGTGTGTGCTACCGTCTCGTTGGTAGCATCCACGCTACACAGTGTGTGCTACCGTCTCGTTGGTAGCATCCACGCTACACAGTGTGTGCTACCGTCTCGTTGGTAGCATCCACACTACATAGTGTGTGCTACCGTCTCGTTAGTAGCATCCACGCTACAAAGTGTGTGCTACCGTCTCGTTGGTTGCATCCACACTACATAGTGTGTGCTACCGTCTCGTTAGTAGCATCCACGCTACAAAGTGTGTGCTACCGTCTCGTTGGTAGCATCCACGCTACATAGTGTGTGCTACCGTCTCGTTGGTAGCATCCACGCTACACAGTGTGCTACCGTCTCGTTGGTAGCATCCACGCTACACAGTGTGTGCTACCGTCTCGTTGGTAGCATCCACGCTACACAGTGTGTGCTACCGTCTCGTTGGTAGCATCCACACTACATAGTGTGTGCTACCGTCTCGTTAGTAGCATCCACGCTACATAGTGTGTACTACCGTCTCGTTGGTAGCATCCACGCTACACAGTGTGTGCTACCGTCTCGTTGGTAGCATCCACACTACATAGTGTGTGCTACCGTCTCGTTGGTAGCATCCACGCTACATAGTGTGTACTACCGTCTCGTTGGTAGCATCCACGCTACACAGTGTGTGCTACCGTCTCGTTGATAGCATCCACGCTACACAGTGTGTGCTACCGTCTCGTTGGTAGCATCCACACTACATAGTGTGTACTACCGTCTCGTTAGTAGCATCCACGCTACACAGTGTGTGCTACCGTGTCGTTGGTAGCATCCACGCTACAAAGTGTGTGCTACCGTCTCGTTGGTAGCATCCACGCTACAGTGTGTGCTACCGTCTCGTTGGTAGCATCCACGCTACAGTGTGTGCTACCGTCTCGTTGGTAGCATCCACGCTACAGTGTGTGCTACCGTCTCGTTGGTAGCATCCACGCTACAGTGTGTGCTACCGTCTCGTTGGTAGCATCCACGCTACAGTGTGTGCTACCGTCTCGTTGGTAGCATCCACGCTACAGTGTGTGCTACCGTCTCGTTGGTAGCATCCACGCTACAGTGTGTGCTACCGTCTCGTTGGTAGCATCCACGCTACAGTGTGTGCTACCGTCTCGTTGGTAGCATCCACGCTACAGTGTGTGCTACCGTCTCGTTGGTAGCAGCCACGCTACACAATGTGTGCTACCGTCTCGTTGGTAACATCAAGGCTACACGGTGTATGTGCTACCCTCTCGTTGGTAAAATCAACGTTACACGGTATATGTGCTACAGTCTCGTTGGTAATATCAACGCTACACGGTGTGTGTTCTACCGTCTCGCTGGTAATATCAACGCTACACGGTGTATGTTCTACCGTCTCGTTGGTAACATCAACGCTTCAGGGTGTATGTGCTACCGTCTCGTTGGTAATATCAACGCTACGCGGTGTGTGTGCTACCGTCTCGTTAGCAACATCAACGCTACACGGTATATGTGCTACAGTCTCGTTGGTAATATCAACGCTACACGGTGTGTGTGCTACCGTCTCGTTGGTAATATCAACGCTACACGGTGTGTGTGCTACCGTCTCATTGGCAACATCAACGCTACACATTATATGTGCTACAGTCTCGTTGGTAATATCAACGCTACACGGTGTATGTGCTACCGTCTCGTTGGTAACATCAACGCTTCAAGGTGTATGTGCTACCGCCTCGTTGGTAACATCAACGCTACATGTACGGTGTGCGCTACCGTCTCGTTCACGGTATCCATGCTACACGGTGTGCGCTGCCTCGTTCACAGTATCCACGCTTCACGGTGTGGGTTGCCATCTCGTTGATAGCGTCCACGTTACACGGTGTGCTAACGCCTCGTTATCGTCAGTGCTTCCCTCACGTAACGAGTCATATATGCACCCATCATCAAATTTTGAATTTTTATTTAGTTACATATTTTGCGTCCAACATCGTAGGGCCTCCAATATATCTTCGTAATTAAAATTCCTCGCCAAAATAATTAATTACAACTGTAATCCCTTCCTGTCGAATCCCCTCCTGTCATAAAAAATCCCCCTATAATACTAATTTAAATCCCTCATTGTTTCAGCTCGTTTGGTTTGAAGCCTATCTGCAACACGATGATCACATTAAAGACGTATGCAGCTGATTATCAAATGGTATACAATACCGACATGTTGGTAGATAAGACACATAGGCAACATTTAGGCAACTTTATTTCGAAACGTTTCGCCTACACAGTAGGCTTCTTCAGTCGAGTACAGAAAGTAGGCAGGAGCAGTAGAGATGTGAAGACGATGTAATCAGTCCATCACCTTTGAAGTCGTAGATTTGAGGTTGTCAGTCCCTCAGCCTGGAGAAATTTTGTTCCAAAGTCTGGAACTAACTGAAGATCAAGAACGAACGAACGAACGAAAGCTCAGGTAAGATCCCAAATGGAATGAGCGGGGAAGACGGGACAGATGAAGAATAGTGCTGGAGAAGAGTGTTCTTAGTCGTAGAAATAGAGCCAGGGCTTAACCCAGCAGCGAAGGCGATCGTGGGACAGATATTGAGAAGAGAAATTCAGCCTCTTCTGTTGGGACTCCGGTGGGGTGAGCGGGGAGGAAAGGACATGCGACGTTTAGCGCTAGAGAGGAGTGTAGAACTGGGCCATGTCTTAACCCAAAAGCTAAGGCGAACGTGGGTCAGAGAATGGTACCTGTCATAGAAGGTACCTGTCAGCGAATCAAAGGTTATTTGTAAATAGGGTTAGGAGCAGGATCATGCAAGGAGTAGAAAAGGTTGTGTTGGTTTGTGGGTCTGCGAATGTCTTCGTCAAGGAGAGAGGTCCAGTAGTCATGTCGTGTTTCAAGTTTGTCTATCTGTCTGTCACCGAGCGTCTTCCAGTACAGATTCAGCACAGGGATGTCTAATTGGGCATGGAGAGACTCGCTTGTGGCGAAGTCCTCCCGTCTGACATCAAGCACCCAGCGCAGCGCCTTGTTCTGGACACGCTGCAGTTTAAGTAAGTTTGTTTTTGCTGCAAGAGAGAGGGCTAGAGGAGAGTAAGTTATCAGAGGACGAATTTCTCCAGGCTGAGGGACTGACAACCTCAAATCTACGACTTCAAGGGTGATGGACTGATTACATCGTCTTCACATCCCTACTGCTCCTGCCTACTTTCTGTACTCGACTGAAGAAGCCTACTGTGTAGGCGAAACGTTTCGAAATAAAGTTGCCTAAATGTTGCATATGTGTCTTATCTACCAACGTGTCGGTATTGTATACCGACATGTATAAGTGTTCGCAATAAAGCTAATAGAATCCTTGGCTTCATATCAAGAAGCATAAATAATAGGAGTCCTCAGGTTGTTCTTCAACTCTATACATCCTTGGTTAGGCCTCATTTAGATTATGCTGCACAGTTTTGGTCAATGTATTACAGAATGGACATAAATGCTCTGGAAAATGTACAAAGAAGGATGACAAAGTTGATCCCATGTATCAGAAACCTTCCCTATGAGGATAGACTAAGTGCCCTGAATCTGCACTCTCTAGAAAGACGTAGAATTAGGGGGGATATGACTGAGGTGTATAAATGGAAGACAGGAATAAATAAAGGGGATGTAAATAGTGTGCTGAAAATATCTAGCCTAGACAGGACTAGCAGCAATGGTTTTAAGTTGGAAAAATTCAGATTCAGGAAGGATATAGGAAAGTACTGGTTTGGTAATAGAGTTGTGGATGAGTGGAACAAACTCCCAAGTACAGTTATAGAGGCCAGAACGTTGTGTAGCTTTAAAAATAGGTTGAATAAATACATGAGTGGATGTGGGTGGGTGTGAGTTGGACCTGATAGTTTGTGCTACCAGGTCGGTTGCCGTGTTCCTCCCTTAAGTCAATGTGACCTGACCTGACTAGGTTGGGGGCATTGGCTTAAGCCGGTAGGAGACTTGGACCTGCCTCGCATGGGCCAGTAGGCCTGCTGCAGTGTTCCTTCGTTCTTAAGTTCTTATGTTTTTATAATCACTCTGTCAGACACTGTAACACAATGGCATCTTGGTACAGAAGAGAAAACACCTTGGACAACTTTTCAAGTGAGAACTCTTTGATCTGAGAGGGACATGACCTCTCAGTGGCTACATTCTCACTACTACTACTCTGCACCTCTCCTTCCGACATTATTTAAGTCTCACACTTTCGCTTGATCTTCAGTTAGTTCCTGACTTTGGAACAGAATTTCTCCAGGCTGAGGGACTGACAACCTCAAATCTACGACTTCAAGGGTGATGGACTGATTACATCGTTTTCACCTCTCTACTGCTCCTGCCTACTTTCTGTACTCGACTGAAGAAGCCTACTGTGTAGGCGAAACGTTTCGAAATAAAGTTGCCTAAATGTTGCCTATGTGTCTTATCTACCAAGTATGCAGCTATTACACCACCAGGCAAGAATGTTTTAATTACTCAGAGAGGCGTTAAAGAGAGTTTGTATACACCAACCTCTTTAGAGTATATACTCTTGTAAATAACTAAAATGAGTGTCCATAATAATTAAAATACCCAAGTGTGATTATTTAAATCCCCCATATTAATGAAATCCCTCAATGTGATCATTTTACTCGTCCTAAATAATTAGTTCCCCTACTGTTGTTAGTAAAATCCCCAATTATAGTAAAAAAATCCCCTTCTATAATAAAGAAAAGTCTCAAGAATAATTAATATTACTTCTCTATAATTTATAAAATTCTCTTCTATAATAATATTTTTAATTACTGCATCGTAAAGCGTTACAATACAGTAATTAAAAATCCCCCTCTACTATACAGTAATGAAAATCCCACTGTATTACAATTATTAAAAATCCCCCTTAATTACTCAGCAATTAAAATCCCCCTCTATTATACAACAATTAAAATCCCCTTTTATAATAACTTAAATCAATCTCAGTAACTAAAATCCCCCCTCAATAATATTTTTTTCCTTGGTAGGCAATTTCTACTGAATCATTTCGTGTCTTGAGTAACCCCATCATCATTAAATAAATAAATCTTCTGCGCAGTACTGGACGGTGAGATGCATACGTATAAAAAACATAAATGTTCTTCCTTGATCTGGATTTCCGTCGCTTCCTTCAAGGGGGAAGTGGAGGACCTTGATGCTCAAGTGTTCTTGATGCAAGCAATTGGCGATATCTTCCTTTTACTTGATTTAAAGCTGATTACTCCTACTTTTCCAGACGCTGTGTGGTCGCTGCAACTCAAGAGATTTTCCAAAACAATAATAGTAATAATAATAATCATAATAATAATAAAATAATAATAATAATAATAATAATAATAATAATAATAATAATAATAATAATAATAAAAAGAAGAAGAAGAAGAAAGGTATCCTTGACTGATGTAGTCGAAAGACTTGAAACTCAATTAAACAGCCAGAGAAGTTATTAATAATGATGGGTTCCGTACTTTGCTGTGGCACTGGAACATTTCTTTGCCAATGATATTTTTTTCCGTTTTTCCCAACTTACATCTTTTCCAGCCTTAGAAGTTTCTTTCAGATGTGTGTGTGTGTGTGTGTGTGTGTGTGTGTGTGTGTGTGTGTGTGTGTGTGTGTGTGTGTGTGTGTGTGTGTACTCACCTAGTTGTACTCACCTAGTTGAGGTTGCGGGGGTCGAGTCCGAGCTCCTGGCCCCGCCTCTTCATTGATCGCTACTAGGTCACTCTCCCTGAGCCGTGAGCTTTATCATACCTCTGCTTAAAGCTATGTATGGATCCTGCCTCCACTACATCGCTTCCCAAACTATTCCACTTACTGACTACTCTGTGGCTGAAGAAATACTTCCTAACATCCCTGTGATTCATCTGTGTCTTCAGCTTCCAACTGTGTCCCCTTGTTACTGTGTCCAATCTCTGGAACATCCTGTCTTTGTCCACCTTGTCAATTCCTCTCAGTATTTTGTATGTCGTTATCATGTCCCCCCTATCTCTCCTGTCCTCCAGTGTCGTCAGGTTGATTTCCCTTAACCTCTCCTCGTAGGACATACCTCTTAGCTCTGGGACTAGTCTTGTTGCAAACCTTTGCACTTTCTCTAGTTTCTTCACGTGCTTGGCTAGGTGTGGGTTCCAAACTGGTGTGTGTGTGTGTGTGTGTGTGTGTGTGTGTGTGTGTGTGTGTGTGTGTGTGTGTGTGTGTGTGTGTGTGTGTGTGTGTGTGTGTGTGTGTGTACTCACCTATTTGTACTCACCTATTTGTGGTTGCAGGGGTCGATTCATAGCTCCTGGCCCCGCCTCTTCGCTGATTGCTACTAGGTCATCTCTCTCCCTGCCCTATGAGCTTTATCATACCTCGCCTTAAAACTATGTATGGTTCCCGCCTCCACTACGTCACTTTCTAGGCTATTCCACGGCCTGACTACTCTATGACTGAAGAAATACTTCCTAACATCCCTTTGATTCATCTGAGTCTTCAACTTCCAATTGTGACCTCTTGTGTCTGTGTCCCTTCTCTGGAACATCCCGTCTTTGTCCACCTTGTCTATTCCGCGCAGTATTTTATATATCGTTATCATGTCTCCCCTGACCCTCCTGTCCTCCAGTGTCGTCAGGCCGATTTCCCTCAACCTTTCTTCGTAGGACAATCCCCGTAGCTCTGGGACTAGTCTTGTTGCAAACCTTTGCACTTTCTCTAATTTCTTGACGTGCTTGACTAGGTGTGGATTCCAAACTAGTGCTGCATACTCCAGTATGGGCCTGACGTAAATGGTATACAGAGTCTTAAACGAATCCTTACTGAGGTATCGGAACGCTATCCGTAGGTTTGCCAGGCGCCCGTATGCTGCAGCAGTTATCTGATTGATGTGCGCCTCAGGAGATATGCTCGGTGTTATACTCACCCCCAGACCTTTTTCCTAGAGTGAGGTTTGCGTGTGTGTGTGTGTATGTGTGTACTCACCTAGTTGAGGTTGCAGGGGTCGAGCCCTAGCTCCTGTGTGAGTGTGTGTGTACTAGTTTATTGTGGTTGTGGGGGTCGAGAAAAGGCCCATGACCCTGCCTGTAAACTCCATACTACAGTATCATCTCTCTCTCTCTCTCTCTCTCTCTCTCTCTCTCTCTCTCTCTCTCTCTCTCTCTCTCTCTCTCCCTCTCTCCCGAAAACCGACAATAATATTCAAGGAATATTTCTGTGCAGCAGTGAGCTCCCCTCCAGTGAGTCAATCTTTTTGTATTGAATTATACAGAGCGTGAGTGATGGATGAAAAAATGTGCCCACAAAGGTGAACATTCTAAAGGCATCATGTGCAAAGGTGTTCATTTGTGAAATGTAAAATGAGGGAAAGTACAGGGTAAGGTGAGAGAGAGAGAGAGAGAGAGAGAGAGAGAGAGAGAGAGAGAGAGAGAGAGAGAGAGAGAGAGAGAGAGAGAGAGAGGAGAGGAGAGGAGAGGAGAGGAGAGGAGAGGAGAGAGAGGAGAGAGAGGAGAGAGAGGAGAGAGAGGAGAGGGAGGAGAGAGAGGAGAGGGAGGAGAGAGATGAGAGAGAGTAGAGAGAGAGTAGAGAGAGAGTAGAGAGAGAGTAGAGAGAGAGAGGAGACAGAGGAGACAGAGGAGAGAGAGAGAGAGAGAGAGAGAGAGAGAGAGAGAGAGAGAGAGAGAGAGAGAGAGAGAGAGACAGACAGACAGAGGGTGTGTGTGTGTTCGTTTTGTGTATGTGTGTGTATGTGTATGTGTATGTGTGTGTGTGTGTACTCACCTATTTGTACTCACCTATTTGTGGTTGCAGGGGTCGGTTCATAGCTCCTGGCCCCGCCTCTTCGCTGATTGCTACTAGGTCCTCTCTCTCCCTGCCCCATGAGCTTTATCATACCTCGCCTTAAAACTATGTATAGTTCCCGCCTCCACTACGTCACTTTCTAGGCTATTCCACGGCTTGACTACTCTATGACTGAAGAAATACTTCCTAACATCCCTTTGATCCATCTGAGTCTTCAACTTCCAATTGTGACCTCTTGTGTCTGTGTCCCTTCTCTGGAACATCCCGTCTTTGTCCACCTTGTCTATTCCGCGCAGTATTTTATATGTCGTTATCATGTCTCCCCTGACCCTCCTGTCCTGTGTGTGTGTGTGTGTGTGTGTGTGTGTGTGTGTGTGTGTGTGTGTGTGTGTGTGTGTGTGTGTGCGTGTGTTTGTACTCACCTAGCTGAGGATGCAGGGGTCGAGTCCGAGCTCCTGGCCCCGTGTGTGTGTGTGTGTGTGCGCGCGCATTAGCGTGCGTGTGTGTGTGTGTGTGAGCATTAGCGTGCGTGTGTGTACTCACCTAATTGTACTCACCTGGCTGTGGTTGCAAGGGTCGAATTACAGCTCCTGGCCCCGCCTCTTCACTGGTCACTACTAGGTCACTCTTCCTGCTCTACGAGCTTTATCATACCTCTTCTTAAAGCTCTGTATCGACCTTGCCTTCACTGCATCACTTCCCAGGCTATTCCACTTCCTGACAACTGTGTGACTGAAGAAATACTTCCTAACATCCCTGCGACTCATCTGAGTCTTCAACTTCCAATTGTGACCGCTTGTTACTGTATCCCAACTCTGAAACATTCTGTCTCTATCCACCTTGTCGATTCCTCTCAGTATTTTATATGTCGTTATTGTCTCCCCTATCTCTCCTTTGCACTTTTTATAATTTCCTTACGTGCTTGAGTAGGTGCGGGTTCAACACTAGTACTGCATACTTGTAGACAGCCTGTACTGTCTGCCAGCTTAGTTCATATTTCGCGGCACTAAGGTGCTGCCCTCTGGGCCTGCTCCAGGTCTGTGGGATGCTGGGCCCACACTCTCTCACTCTCACAGCGGCTTGGCAGCAAGACACAAGGCCTAGTAGCTCTCTCCTGTCGTGGGATGGCCCTGCCCGGGCCATGGGCACAACACACAAGCCTGTGTACCCACCACTACATTACAAATAAAGTAAAGAAGCCTCGGGAAAACGTTTATCATTTACACCCCGCTACCAGAACACCAAGTAATCGCGTTATAAAAGGTAGCAGCGGTGGTTGCAGCAGTTGAGTTTGCCCGGAGAGAGGAAGTGGGATGAAGTCATCTTCACTTTATCACCCTATACAAGAAGCATTCGTCTCTCAACGAGTTGTCTTGATGTTGTGTCTGCACGTTTGAGCATCCAGACACAGGTACAAGCAGGATCCAGCCGAAATTTACCGAATTTCTTCGAGAATTGTAAGTGGTGTCCCAGTGACCCTACGCTACAGCGTCCCACGCTGTTTCTCAAGTCACATGTTCAGAGTCACTTGTATGTTCTGCTGTTGTTCAGTTCAGCACAGCTATTTCAGCAAGCCAGAGGTGAGTTTTGTGGTGATTTCTGCATCCAGTGTGTCTCCCTGTGTTTGTGGGTGGGGGAGGAGGAGGAGGAGGCAGTGGCCGTTCCTCACCTTGCCCATGCTCGCCCTACTCACACCTCACCAACCTACCACCACACTACACCACTATGTGTTCACTTCCTCTGCTGTGTTTTCTGCTGTTTTCTGTGTGAAATGGTCGCCAGTGCTGTATATCCGAGTGCCCGAGGCCACTCGAAGCTACGTGGATCAGCATGCCACGTAGATCCCAACGCCACATGGGGTGTGGGTGATGTCACGTGGATCTACAAGCCACGTGGGTTACCAAGCCAGATGTCCCAGGTCACATGCTGTGGTCTGCTGCCCGCATCATGCTGACATCACCGACGATGCTGCCTGACTTCATGAATCCACGATGCCTGCCTGACGTCACCTCGAGATGTCTGCTGACGTCACAGCGCTGCTGACGTCACCTCGCGACATCACATGATGTCACATCGAATGTTCTTGTAATTGATTCAGTATTGTTGAGAGGATTGAGAGAAGATATATGTCGTGTGTTAATTAATTCCTCTCAGTCAGTGTTCTCACATGTTAGTGTATGGCTTAGTGTCAGTTTTGTGCACAGAAAAGCATCATTTGCTAGTTAAGCCATGTTGTACCGCATGTACCGTGGATGTGTGTAAAGCTTTCCGCGAATCCAGTGTCAGACCCTTGTGTAGCACCACTGTGCTAAGTCACCCAGTGTGACCAGTGCGTTTGACAGCTGTTATCAGTCAGCTCTGAGCCTGAGTCCTCTTGTACAGAAAGCTCTTATGCTCGTCGCTCATAGATGTTCTGCAGAATCGTACCTGCTACGATTCCCATCGAGATTTGTTTCACTTCACCACCAGACCTTCAGAATGCAGTTATATGTAGAGAAACAAGTCTGGGGACGTTTAGACTAACCTCTGCTATAACTCCAACTGCCGAGAGAATGACACTCGTCAAGCCGCAGTTAGCCCTGTCGGCAGGCGCTGTGTCAGCCTCGTGTCACAAGCTTCAGTGAGCAGCCTGCACGAAGATGCCACTTCAACTGCTAGCTATCTCACTGCAGTCTGGTGTATGATATTCTGACTCCCAGATGTTTCGCCCAGTCGTCTCTGCCACGACTCACTCCACGCTCGCCAGCAGTGACAGTTCAGCGACAGTACCAGTCGAGAAGTGTCCTTCCTGAGCCGCTTGCCAGAAGTCCTGCCCAGTTGCCGAGTTTTGTCGACGCCTCGCTCGAGGGCACCAGCATGTCATGCCCCAGGTTGAGTGAAACCTGCAGCGACTCCTACGATGACTACTTCACTGTTCCAGAGGAGACCGTACCCTGTTACGTCACAGCTCAGCCGCAGCGATGTCTCCTGTGTTGCAGTATCTGTTCAGATGCAGGAAGGCGTGCAGTGATGCCCTTTGATGCTCACTGCCTATGACCATGATGTTTAGCACACCCCACATGTTTTTTTCTTCCCTCCCTGCAGGAAGTTTTTTTTTCCATGTCCACATGTATATATGTTTTTTATTTTGTGTTCTGTGCCCTGTTCCTACGAGAGAGACAGAGTTTTTTTTACCACCAGTATTGTCATGTCAGGACGACGTGAGGTAGGTGGCCGAGCGAATGTAGACAGCCTGTACTGTCTGCACAGACAGCCTGTACTGTCTGCCAGCTTAGTTCATATTTTGCGCCACTAAAGTGCTGCCCTCTGGGCCTGCCCAGGTCTGTGGGATTGCTGGGTCCACACTCTCTCACTCACACAGTGGCCTGGCAGCAAGACAGTAGTCCTACTAGCTCTCTCTCGTGGGATGTCGTGGGATGGCCCTGCCCGGGCCATGGGCACAACACACAAGCCTGTGTACCCACCACGACTTTTCAATAAATAAAGAAGCCTCTGAAGAAGTTTATCTTTCACACCCCACTTTCAGTTCACCAATAATCTCGTTATATACTGCACTATGGGCCTGACATACAAGGTCAGATCGATTCCTTACTGAGATGTCGGAATACTATTCTTGGGTTTGCTAGGCGCCCATATGCTGCAACAATTATTTGTTGATGTGCGTCTCAGATGTGCTCGGTATTATACTCACCCCAAGAGCCTTTTCCTTGAGTAAGGTTTGTAGACTCTGAACCCCTAGACTGTACTCCATCTGCGGTCTTCTTTTCCCTTCCCCAATCTTCATGACTATGCACTTGGTGGAGTTGAACTCCAGGAGCGTTTCTGGACCAGGCCTGCAGCATGTCCAGAACCCTTTGTAGTCCTGCCTGGTCCTCTTCCGATTGAATTCTCCTCATTAACTTCATATCGTCTGCAAACAGGGACACTTTTAGTCTATTTCTTCCGTCATATTGTTCACATATGCCAGAAAGAGCACCGGTCCTGAGACTGACCCCTGTGGAACCCCGTTCGTCACAGGTATCCACTCTGACACCTCGATTGTACCATGACCCGTTGATGTCTTCCCGTCAGGTATTCTCTGATCCGTTGTAGTGCCTTCCATGTTATACCTGCCTGGTCCTCAAGTTTTTGCATTAATTACTTGTGTGGAACTGTGTCAAAAGCCTTTTTACAGTCCAAGAAAACGCAGTCTACCCACCCACCCCTCTCTCTCTCTCTTGTCTTACTGCTGTCACCTTATCATAGAATGCCAGTAGTTTGTGACACAGAATTTCCCGTCCCTGAAACCATGCAGGTTGTCGTTGATAAGCTCATTCCTTTCTAGGTACTCCACTACTCTTCTCCTGATAATCTTCTCCATGACTCTGCATACTATACATGTCAGTGACACTGGTCTACAGTTTAATGCCCCATGTCTGTCTGCGTTTTTAAAAATTGGGACCACATTTGCTGTCTTTCATAGGTCAGATAGTCGCCCTGTTTCGCTAGATGTGTTGAAGATTGACCCATAGAGGCCTGGTCACAGACCGGGCCGCGGGGGCGTTAACCCCCACATCCAGGTAAACTCCAGGTAATAAAGAGATGTTATCCAGCCCCATCACCTTTGAGATATCTAGTACTCCTGGCAGCCTCTTCACCTCCTCCTCGGTTGTATGTATTGTGTCCAACACTTGATGGTGTACCCCACCTCTCTTTCTGGAGTCCTTTCTTCGAATCTCATGTTGAGCTCCTCATATACTTCTCGGTCGTTTCTTTTGACCTCCCCTTTTTTCTTTCTCAGCCTGATTACCAGGTCCTTGATTGTTGTTTTCCTTCTGATGTGGCTGTACAACAGCTTCGGGTGAGATTTGGCTTTCGATACTATGTCATTTTCGTATTGTCGTTGGGCCTCCCTTTATACCTGTGCACATTCATTTCTGGCTCTACGACTTCTCTTCTTATTCTCCTGGCTTCTTTGCCTTCTATACTTCAACACTTGATTTTGGCCTCTCTACACCTTTGGGCGAACCAAGGGCTCGTCCTGGCCTTCTCGTTATTTCTGTGTGTGTGTGTGTGTGTGTGTGTGTGTGTGTGTGTGTGTGTGTGTGTGTGTGTGTGTGTGTGTGTGTGTGTGCGTATGTGCGTGTGTGTGTGTGTGTGTGTGTGTGTGTGTGTGTGTGTGTGTGTGTGTGTGTGTGTGTGTTTGTGTGTGTGTGTGTGTGTGTGTGTGTGTGTGTGTGTGTGTGTGTGTGTCTACTAACATTTGTCGGCTTACACACATTTCTCCACACAAGCTATAGTATAAACCTTGGTAATTGATACAGACAAGTGAAAGTAGAAGTTATAACGATTCCGACAACATGGTCTTCAAAATGAAGATGATGTAATCATTCCACCAACCTTCGAGAAATAGTGTTTGAGGAGGTCAGTCCCTCAGCCTGGAAAAGTGTTCAGCTCTGGAGCTGAACACTTCCCAAGGATGAGGGACTGACCTCCTCAAACACTATTTCCTCAATATGGTTTTCACTAGCGACCTGCTTTCTCTACTGTTTTCACTCATTCTCTTGAATCATTTGGAGTGACCAAGGTCCCAGGACAGTAATGTATACAATGAAGATGTCCTAAGTGTCCTTTCAACTATATCAACAAGTGTGTAAAAGATACAAACATGAACATATAGAAGACAACCGAGCAAAGACACCCTTTCCTTTAACGTCTACAGAAAACCAACAAAGATGATCTTACTCATTTCTTCTCACACACGACACGCGCACCAAGCGAGGCGTGGTCACTGAGTTTACCTTGAAGTAATCCACATCTCCATTCCAGAATTCTTAGAAAAAGATTTGCAGTATATCACCCATGCCCTCACATGCTTACGTTTTATTCTCTACTTTACACAAGATTACAAACTCAGAACTACAAAATCCTCAACTCGACCAACAATACCACTGCCGAGAAACCCAGATTCTTAAACCTACCAGGAGTAGTCAACAACATCAGACTGATCCTTTCAAGAAACAGCATCCGCGTAGCTACCATAGCCACGTCTTCCATCAGAGACCTCACCAGGAAGAGCCATTTGACAAACCAAACGTGTGGAGGATGCAACAGAGAGGATTCTTTCTACACTGCTCGAGAACACACAAAAAAACGCATACAGTAGAGATGACACCAAAAATGCTCGTATCTTGCACAGATTTAATGAGGACCATCTCATGAGCTGGAACAAAGCAGAGCTGATCTATAGAGAATCCAACACTGATAGACATCACTGTACTCAAGCATCGGTAATTGCTACCAACACCATAGACCAAAAACCTGGCAAGTACATATCAATTACCCTCGCATATAATTACAGTACTACTCCACGCTGATTCCTCGTTGACATGTGACACGACTATTAGAAGATCTGTTGCCTTCACCTGATCTCAATCAGTTACCTGTTTTCTCTGTCATTAATATATATATATATATATATATATATATATATATATATATATATATATATATATATATATATATATATATATATATATATATATATATATATGCAATAAGATCACAGTAAACAGGTGATTTCAGAATATGCAAAACAACCACTCTGAAAGAATAGAGAAATTCCAAGCGCTTTCGTGACTACTCACAAGTTCCTTGATAATGTGAGTAGTCACGAAAGCGCTTGGAATTTCTCTATTCTTTCAGAGTGGTTGTTTTGCATATATATATATATATATATATATATATATATATATATATATATATATATATATATATATATATATATATATATATATATATATATATATATATATATCGTTTGGAGTGACCAAGGTCCAAAGACCAAAACGTTTCCAGTAAAGATGTCCTGAGTGTATGCACTTGTGTCCTTTCATCCGCACTAAGATATTTTTGTTAGAAATAAATATCTGTTAGCGCTATCTTAGGTGCCTGTATTAATACACGTAACCTGAGAACTGCTTTCAGCAAACTGAACGATTCATTTAAGACATTATCCACAACTTTCCTCAGATAGGCTTGAGCCCCGGAGATCAGGATTCAGAAAAAGCCGATCAATAAGAATTATGTGACGGGTCCAGCAGCTGTGACTAGGTAAGAACACTCACTGCGAAGAATGGACAGTAAGGAACGCCGGGTGTAGTACAGTGCTCCCCGTAAATACCATCGTTCAACGCTCCTCTTATTTAGGCAAAGAGAATTTACATTAACATTCTTACTGATGATGATTTGAGTGGAAACTATTTAATATTTTTTTTCAACATTGAGATGTCGCCATTTGTTAAAGTGAGATATGTATCACCTTCAGTAAGGGGTAAGGAGAAGGGCAAGGAGAGAAGCGGGATTAATGTGGAAGAGAAGAGAGAGAGAAAGGGGACTGGAGAGGGGATGAGGAGTAGAGGAGGTTGAAGGATGTAAGGGACAAAGTGCTAATGCCAAAAAAAAAAAAACACAATTTATTGGTATATCCTCAAAGTTGTTCTCGTCATCTCAATATATCTCAGAGAATCGTATTTCTTATTCAGAGCCTATGAATTAATACGAGGCGGCGGGCGAGGGGAGAAGGGAGGGAAGGGAGAAGGGAGGAGCGAGGAGAGAAGGGAGAAGTGAGGGGAGAAGGGAGAGGGTGAAGGAGGGTAGGGGTGGTTGTGCGCCAAGAGTGAGGGAAGACACGATGGGGGGTTGGGGTAGGAAGATGGAAGAGGACGGGAGGGGGGAGAGAGATAACAGAGGATAACAGTTAATAATGCGGGGAGGAGGAGGAATAGAGTACAGTTACAGGGAATTACATGATCGAAACAGAAAGCACACCTTTGCTGTATACCTTTGATATACCTTTAATTCGTTTCGAGAATTTTTCTACTCCCGTAGCCTGGCCCTTGGCCAAGTTTGTCTGATGCTTGCCTGGTCAACCAGCTTGTTGCTGCTGAAGGCCCACTGCCCCACATGCCCATCACAGCATTATTTTTTAGAGTAAAACAGAAGTAGCCCGAATGACAGAGGAAGGGAAGCATCCATGATCCACGACTTTTCAACCAGAAGATACAAGAAATAATGCCGCGCCGAAGACTAACAGTATTCAGAAGGAAACTGGGCAAGCTAGGAGTGCTTGAACATATGGTCTGTGATGGCTATGTGGGCCTGCGGGATACAGGCAGTAATAGCCTATTAGCTCACAACCTAGACGTCGAAGAACCTTAACCGAGAAAGAAAATTGAAAAGAAGCCTGACTGATCATGAGATCACAGAGCAAATCTGGCCACAGATCGGTCTGCTCGAGTAAAAAGAAAAAAAATAAACTCTTGAAACTAGTCACAGGACTATCAAAGTTATGTGATAAGTTAGACTTCGAGGTTAATAATGGCTACCCCAACCTCCTCCACCTCCTCCTCTCCCTTTATATCGGCTGTCAGCGGCTGTCCAAACACTCTATATCGCATTGAAAGTAATCGTAGCTCAAACACAGTACTTTAAATGAAGTTTTTGACCATTATAATAGTTGGTGTAGCTCTCTAAAACCAATTATATAAGTATATATTATATTAATATCGGTTCTAGAGTTTTTTTTTTTTGTCAGTAGCTTTGATAATTTTGATCTAACTACTTTTTTCACTTTTCTCCCATTTCTCAGGCTCCGAATGACACCTACGAGTTTAAAAGTCTTTGATAATGGAGGGCTCTTGATCCAACCCTTTGTGTCCTCTTGCATGAATTTTTGTGTCCTCTATCATCTACTTTCCAATTTCTCTTTCATGACCCTTTGATGATAAATGACCATGATAATTTGTGTCCTCTTTCATGACCCTTTGTTCTCTTTCATTTTTGTGTCTCAGGTCTCCGAATGACATGATAATTTGTGTCCTACGAGATTTTGTGTCCTCTTTCATGAATGATAATTTGTGTCCCCATGATTATTATTATAATTAATTTGTGTCCTCTATCATCACCCTTTGTCCTCTTTCATGATATTATTATTATTATGACCCTATGATATTATTTTTGTCCTCTTTCATGATAATTTGTGTCTGTTTGTCCTCTTTCATGACTCTTTCATCGTTATCTTTCTCCTAACTGTCTCTCTGTTCCATGACCCTTTGTGCCCTCTTTCATGACTCTTCGTGTCCTCTTTCATGACCCTTTGTGTCCTCTTTCATGACCCTTTGTTCTCTTTCATGATAATTTGTGTCCTCTTTCATGACCCTTTGTCCTCTTTCATGATAATTTGTGTCCTCTTTCATGACCCTTTGTCCTCTTTCATGATAATTTGTGTCCTCTTTCATGACCCTTTGTCCTCTTTCATGATAATTTGTGTCCTCTTTCATGACCCTTTGTCCTCTTTCATGATAATTTGTGTCCTCTTTCATGACCCTTTGTTCTCTTTCATGATAATTTGTGTCCTCTTTCATGACCCTTTGTCCTCTTTCATGATAATTTGTGTCCTCTTTCATGACCCTTTGTCCTCTTTCATGATAATTTGTGTCCTCTTTCATGACCCTTTGTTCTCTTTCATGATAATTTGTGTCCTCTATCATCACCCTTTGTCCTCTTTCATGATAATTTGTGTCCTCTTTCATGACCCTTTGTCCTCTTTCATGATAATTTGTGTCCTCTTTCATGACCCTTTGTCCTCTTTCATGATAATTTGTGTCCTCTTCTATGAGCCTTTGTGTTCATATCTGCCTCCCCCTCACCCTATGTATCTTCTTCCTCCCTGACCCTCTGTGTCTCCTCTTCTCTGACCCTTAAACTCCTTGTGCATTAATAGGGTAATTTTTTGTCTCTATTCCCCTCTCCCCTCCTCAATATACCTTCTCTTTTCCTATTCCTAAGACCATTAACCTGCTTCCATCTTTTTGTTGCGTTCATCACTCTATTCTTGGTTATTTTATAGTTTTTCCTTCTCCACCTTTTCCTTTATGTTTCCTGTTAGATATTGCTTCACACTTCTTCCTTCCCCATTCCGTCATTTATTGACTGTTATTTCTTGTTTCATAACACTATGGTTTATCAAGATCTCTTTTTTTTAATTGATAATAGTTCCGGATAATTTTTGGTAATTATTTTTTCGCTATTTGCTTTCAGAATTATTTTTTTTTATCTCGCTCTCTTATTTTGCTGTCTATCGTCTTTATCAACTTGTACTCTATCCTTTCTCCCCATTCCTCAATCCTATCGTCGGAGGGTTGCTTCCGCAATTCCTTGTCGTTATTACCCCTTTAGTATTCGTCCCATTTCCTCTTCCTAAGCACCATCATTCTCCCTTCCTCTTCGCGTTCCCCTCGACTCAGGCAATGAAGATGGGGCCCCACAACATATTAGGGTTATTGCTGGTCAATTGTAAACATCAACAGCAGGGCCACCTACGTTAAATTAATTACATTATTCTGAAATAAGAGTGGCCAGCTCGCTTGAGAGCCTCTTGGCTTACCTTGTGATGGTTCCGAGGATCATTGCCTCCTGGACAGCCTGCCTCTCTGACCAGGCCTCCCGGTTAACAGCCTGGGCATTGAAGCTGTTGCCGCTTGCGACACTCTGTGCGACGTAGCGACACAGTCTGACTGACGTGAAAACAGTTTCCAGCCGCTTCTTGAATTCCCTTTTGAAATCAGTTAGGGGTGTATTTTGGAAATTACTCTTATATATGAAAAATAACTGTTGAAAAAACTTTGGTCTTTTGCATAAACAGAGTTGCCCCACTGTCTATTTATTGCACCACTGATTGCACTGGGAATTATTCCCATGCGCACATTTAAAACTAATCCTTCTAGTATTACTTAGGCATATATCGTTCTCGATTGCTGAATTTTTTTTTATTTCACTGAACAGATGGAGCCAGTGAAATATTCCTGCACATTCTTAAAGCTTGAAACTTCACTAGTCTTACCAGTATCCAGCAGTATTCAAGTCAAGGGAGCACCGGTGCCAGTAACAGTGTCATCCTTGACTTATAACTTTCCTACCAGCTGTTACAGAAACTTTAATTTGTTCATTGTACGTACGATCTTTCGACATGGTTACCCTTAGGTCCCGAACATTTTTCTCCCACTCCATGCAGTGACTTGATTGCGTTTCTCATATAAATTCTAGTAACATCTACCAAACAAACGATTTTACAATGAATTATAATTTTGTCTACGTCAAATGTGAACTCGCAGAAGATAATTAGGGCGAGTACACTTCCTTGAGTTGTAGAAAATACTGTATATTTTCTGAAAATACAGTGTATTTAGTATGTAAATTAGTGTAATATATTGTAGGTAATAAAAATTAATTTCTAAATAAATAAAGAACCAGCAAAATTGGTGAGCGTCGCTGGGGGAGAGAGTCACCATTGTTTTGAACTGACCAAGAGAAACGTTAGTGAAAATCGGAAGAATTTTCGTCGCTCTAGAGGTTATATTGGGCTTAAAACCTCTCAAATAGGAGCCGAAATTGTTGGAATTGCAGTCCTGCAGAATGTGAGAATTAGGCGACTGGACAGGACTCCGTAATTAGATGGAAACAGGATATTACCACAGCTGAGTGATGTCTATATTTATGTTGAAATTCTGGCCAGTATTTTCTTCATATTTTAGGCAGGGGGTTTTGTGTATGACACACCGTAATCTCCAGACTAATTGGTGAGTGGTATTAAGATAAATTCTCCTTCAATGTATATGTATTCATTTTTAAATTTAATATACAGTCCACATATTTATATTAATGTTGTACCAGAATTCCTGGTGATGTATATTTTATTTGAAATTAATATAGGTCCAGAGCGGCTTGTGGAGATAGAGATTGTAGTAGGTATCGAAGGGGGACATTTTTTGCGACCTAGGTGTCCTAAAATTCCTACTTGTCTCTGTAACTTTGATAAAAAATAATTATCTTTGTTACCATTTACTGGTATGTATTTAATGAGGTACATGCAGGTAAATTTAATTTTCCATATGAGTATCAGTGCTTTTTCACTGTGGACTTCTCTATATTTATTACTCTGATTTGCTAGAAAATTTGAGATGCATCATCCTACTTTTCCAGTTATTCATTCTGATGGCACTGTGTACTGTAACACCATAGACATGCTCTTCGAATGCTTTACGAAGTCGCGTAGTACATTACTGCATCAAAAACAAACCTCACATTAAATATATAGCAGCGTGGATCTAGCAACTGCAAGAGGCAGGAGAACACTGCTCTAAACCCATGTTGTTCTGTGTTGTGTAATTATCTCGTGTGTTTAATGATCATATTTCTTAGAACACTTTCCAAGTGGCAATGGATGACTTCCAAGTTTTTTCTGGTCTCCTCCGTTGCGTAGATGGTGGTCACTTTCAGCTAGTGAAAACTTTGGAAATTAGTTGCATGTTTTAAAATGTTACAAACTTCTAAGGCTCGTGACCAGGTAGCTATTGGCCACTTTTATGGTAATGTAAAGTTTCTATAACTGAGAATCCCTTTAGAGCCTAATAGGTACTTTTACATTAGATATAGCTTTGAAGGATTTTGAGAGTTTTCCTACCCCCACAGCCCGGCTATGAGCTAGGTTTGTTTAGTGCTAGTCTGTCAACCAGGCTGGTGCTGCTGGCAGCCCACTACCAAAGCCTGGTTGATCTGGTACTTGTTAAAGGTACTTGTCAAGTTTCCCTTAAAGTCTTCTACACTTGTTCCGGCAGAGCTTCTGATATCTTCTGGTTAGATGTTAAAAAGGTCAGGGACCATGGATATTGATACAATATTAATACAATGCTCTCTTATTATGCTCACGGTACCCCTGCTTTTCACTGGTTTTATTTTACATTTTGTCCCATATTTCTCACTCCAGTATGTTGTTGTGGCGGTGTGCAGATTTGGGACTAGGCCTCCAAGTACTTTCCACGTATATATTATTACGTATCTCTCTCTTTCCTCCGCTCCATCGAGTACATATTTAAGATTTTGAGGTGTTATTATTAATTTAAATGTTTTATTGGCTCTCTGCGGGCCTTAAATTATCTTTTACCTGTTCTGGCTCTGGAATTCTCCTGTCTTGAACGAAACCATCAACACTCAGCAATACTCTAAATGAGAGCTCAAAAGATTTAATAGTGTCAACCATTGTTACTATTTTGTCTATTTTGGATGTTCTCATCATCCACCCATCACTGTTCTGGCTGTCGTGACATATACTTACAGTGTTCTTTAAAAGAAATGTCAACTGACATAATTACTCCCAAATCCTTCACATGCTCCTTTCGTTCTATTTGGTCTTATGCGTTATGCATACATTGTTCCTTCGAGGCTTGCGGCCACTTTTAGCGTTGGCTACCAACTTCGAGCAAGTCCATTTTTATGCATGTGTACTAGTCAGACTGGTCGGGAACCATAATCACATTCCTAAAAGTTTTTGGGACATGTACATAGCTGCAAAAGTGAAGTGCGTAGCAAAGGCCGAAAAAAATGCTGAATCTTTTTATTCTGTCCGGTGGGTTAGTCCTATCCAAGCTTACAAAAAAGAGAATTTACCGACTTCTCTCACAATTTCAAGCATCTGTTGGTGACAAGGAAGGAAGTGTATTATTTTGTTTAATAGGGAGAGGTTAAAGACGGGGAAAATGGAGCACAATTACTGGATCTTCAGAGAGGTTGAAAAAAATCAACTACTTCATTATGGGAAAATGTAAAAGTCATCGGCCATAGCCTAAGGGTAACAGCCCATTCGGGGATAAAAAAAAAAATTATTTTTCGAAAGACTTAAATACAAAAAACTCTCGAATACAACACACCAAAATCAAGTAATTCAGATGGATTGAATCTGTAGAACTATTAACAACTAGGAACAATCAGAAAACTCGTTTTTTTTCTTCTTCACAGTATATATGTGAAGCATAAGGTAAATCTTGGGAGCTTTTTAACGCTGCAGAAACATCATATTTTTTTTTTTACAATGTTTTGTGTATAATGAAAAATTTACTTTTCATTTCTCTTTTTATTCGATATTATATTACTAACAGCGCTCCCCTACCGCTAGATGTAAGCCTAGTATGGTGGGCTGGCTCGGCTGATGGAGTCGACGGGGCGCACTACATCCCTCCTCCCAGCTGGCGCCCGATAAAAGCCCAGAGGATTATACTGCCCTCCTCTACTCCCTAATCCCAGCCTCTCTCCCTTCCTTCCTTCCAATCTACCCTCCCTTCCCCTCTCCCATGTACCCACTATTTTCCTCCTCTTTCTCTCACACAACAACTTTTCTTCAATTTATATTCGAAAAATTTAATTAAATGCGTACGATTTGCGGAGAAACGTGTATGTGTGTATGTATGTATGTATGTATGTATGTATGTATGTATATATATATATATATATATATATATATATATATATATATATATATATATATATATATATATATATATTGATATATATATATTGATATATATATATATATAACAACAACAATGCGACTAGCCGGGGAGATCGAACCAGTGTTAGGTAAGACACATATGCAACAGTTAGGTATCTTTATTTTGAAACGTTTCGCCTACACAGTAGGCTTCTTCAGTCGAGTACAGAAAAGTTGATAGAAGCAGAAGATACTTGAAGACGATGTAATCAGTCCATCACCCTTAAAGTTTTGAGGTGGTCAGTCCCTCAGTCTGGAGAAGAGCATTGTTCCGTTGTCTGAAACAATATGAAGTTGAAGTGACAGAATCGGGCCTTATATAGTGCCAGGAGGTGAGACGTAGGTTGATTTGGGAGGGCAGGTCCCTCTCAAACCCAGCCGTTCTCACTAGTAGAGGTTGTCGAAGTAGATGGTCTGTACCAAGATACCCTTGTGTTGCAGTGTCTGACAGAATGAACATTAAAATGGTATAAAATACCGACAGATTGTTAGGTAAGACACATATGCAACAGTTAGGTATCTTTATTTTGAAACGTTTCGCCTACACAGTAGGCTTCTTCAGTCGAGTACAGAAAAGTTGATAGAAGCAGAAGATACTTGAAGACGATGTAATCAGTCCATCACCCTTAAAGTTTTGAGGTGGTCAGTCCCTCAGTCTGGAGAAGAGCATTGTTCCGTTGTCTGAAACAATATGAAGTTGAAGTGACAGAATCGGAACAATGCTCTTCTCCAGACTGAGGGACTGACCACCTCAAAACTTTAAGGGTGATGGACTGATTACATCGTCTTCAAGTATCTTCTGCTTCTATCAACTTTTCTGTACTCGACTGAAGAAGCCTACTGTGTAGGCGAAACGTTTCAAAATAAAGATACCTAACTGTTGCATATGTGTCTTACCTAACAATCTGTCGGTATTTTATACCATTTTAATGTTCATTCTGTCAGACACTGCAACACAAGGGTATCTTGGTACAGACCATCTACTTCGACAACCTCTACTAGTGAGAACGGCTGGGTTTGAGAGGGACCTGCCCTCCCAAATCAACCTACGTCTCACCTCCTGGCACTATATAAGGCCCGATTCTGTCACTTCAACTTCATATTGTTTCAGACAACGGAACAATGCTCTTCTCCAGACTGAGGGACTGACCACCTCAAAACTTTAAGGGTGATGGACTGATTACATCGTCTTCAAGTATCTTCTGCTTATATCAACTTTTCTGTACTCGACTGAAGAAGCCTACTGTGTAGGCGAAACGTTTCAAAATAAAGATACCTAACTGTTGCATATGTGTCTTACCTAACAATCTGTCGGTATTTTATACCATTTTAATGTTCATTCAGATCGAACCAGTGTTGTTTTAGCCCGCCTCATGGTGAGCGAAAATTCACGACGCTTTAACTCACTGGACTACAGAATCGTACAAGACTGTTGTAGGACTGTATGGCCCTGTGGGTCAGAGCGTCGTGAATTTTCGCTCACCATGAGGTGGGCTAAAACAACACGGGTTCGATCCCCCGGCTAGTCACAGTGCTGTTATTAAGTACGACTCGTTCGTGGCTACAATACTATATATATATCATCCAAAAAAATTTTTTATAAAAAATTCTCCCCAATATACTGACGGGGGTGTCTATAAGATTCCTTGTAAAATATGCGATAAAGTTTATTACGGTCAAACGGGTAAAAGTTTTGAACTAAGATGAAAACAACATAAGCATAGCATTAGAACTGGACAAGATTCAAATACTCTGTTTATTCATGTAAGAGATTTTAACCATCCAACTGATTTTCAAAAGACTGAGAAAGTTGTATCAAGAAAGTCCAAGGTCGACAGTAATATAACTGAATCATGTTTCATAAAAAGCAGTTTTGAAATTATATTTCTTTTGGTTTATATAAATTGGATTCATTTATAATTGATAAAATTTGGGAAGAATTTAATGATACATTAGACAAGTAAAATATCTTAATGCTTGAGTAGAGTATCAGTTGTGTTTCACAGAATCGGTTGTTGTGACGCGACTGTGAAGTGTAGTCTTGCTCTTATATGCCTTCCTGATGATGTTTTGTGTTTATAGTTCCTTGATAATGTGAGAAGTCACGAAATCGCTTGGAATTTCGCTATCCTTTCACAGTGGCTGTTCTGCACACACACACACACACACACACACACACACACACACACACACACACACACACACACACACACACACACACATATATATATATATATATATATATATATATATATATATATATATATGTGTGTGTGTGTGTGCAAGGAATTCGCAAGAGCAGGCGAAACATACACAAACACTGATCTCTGGCTGAAGGAGACTCGAACCTACGAACCTTGGAACAAGGTACGCAGTGCTTTACCAATCTACCCACACTGGACAATACCTTGGAGTCCAGCTTGTATATTTCGCCTGCTCTTGCGAATTCCTTGCATTGTTAAAATCTCTAGTAAGGCTGATGCATGCAGAGGATGAGATGAAAAGCTGTAAGCCTTCTCCCTGAAAGCTGGCTGCCTTGGATCAAACGTCTAGCGCAAGCTGGACTCCAAGGTATTGTCCAGTGTGGGTAGATTGGTAAAGCACTGCGTATCTTGTTCCAAGGTTCGTAGGCTCGAGTCTCCTTCAGCCAAAGATCAGTGTTTATATATATATATATATATATATATATATATATATATATATATATATATATATATATATATATATATATATATATATATATATACCTTTATCAGGAAGTGCTGAGCTACTATAAACGCTCAGTTGACTCACACGATCTTATTTTGTTACCGGTGTGGTTAATCCTTCAAATGAGGAGCCTGGATGGTTTTTCTGTGGCTCATAATCCAAGGAATTTAGCTATCCTCCTCTTCCTCGGATCAAATCTGACTGTGGCCCATATCCAACATGCTAATATATGACCCCTACGGGCTTCGAGTTTCCCCATGAACATAATAATAAATATCGAGGTTCGAGGTTCTGACCTGGGGATAGGTGAGAATGGGAAGGAAGAGGGAGGGGAGGGATGGAAAATTGGAAGAGGTTGGGAGGGTGGAGCAGGAGGTGGGGCATGAGAGGTGAGTGGCCCGACCACTCTGGAGCGAGATGTGCAGAGGTACTGCAGGGGTTTGTGCTGGAGCAAGATGTGCTGTTGGCAGCAGAGTCAGTAGAGTAGGGCTGAGTCTCAGATACCTGGCAGGAGATGGGTGGAATGGCAGTGGTGTCTAGAAAAGCAGGATCGTTTTGGAGCCACACCCCAGCTTTAGCTAAATAGCAAAGCGCTGGGGGACTTTGGTTGCTGGTGGGTGAGGATTAGACTGCTGTTGTCAGAGCCGTTTCTGACAGAGTTGAATTTTGCTCTTGTGAGATGTAGTACATTCATTTTGGAATGGTGGATGTGTATTTTGTCGTTGAGGATGTCGAGTATGGATTGTAGGGTTGGAGGTTGAGTTCCGTGAACGGTGTACTTTGCAGTGTTGTCTTGGAGTCGTCGGCTGAGTTCTGGGAAGGGCATAGCTCTGCTGTATGGTTTCGTGGTGTAGAACGTGGCCTAGTCGTGTTTGAGGATCGGTGGGGTTGCTGGTGGGGGTTGAGCTGGGCGAGCCGGGGTTTCTGATAGGACAGTAGCCGTAGGGGTGGAGGCGGGTGGTGGTGGGTTCTCGTTGGTGGGTTCTTCTGAGGTCTCAGTTGGGGTGGAGGCAGGTGGCGGTGGATTCTCGTTGGTGGGTTCTTCTGAGGTCTCAGAGGTCTCTGGTTGGGCCAACTCAGTGTTGGGTGGAGCAACGACAATGTTGGTGACATTTGCAGTGGATTTAAGAATAACAGAGGAGGGTGGTGATGTACGAATGACCGTGATGTGGGGAATGTGAAACCCGGCATGTTGTTGAGCTTGAAGAGCTCGTTGATGGTGGTATTGAAGGAGCTAGGCTCAGCTGCGTTCAGAATTGGGCATACATGATGCAGTAAAGGATTTTGGTGGAGTCGCCAGCAAGAGCTGACAGGGGAGTGGTGGAGGCTGCTTGCGTGGCTTGTAGAATCTTGGTGGTGTCTGTTTGAAGCTTGGTGATAGTGGCATGTGAGGTTGTTTGTGGGTTGGGCTTATTTTGCTGATGGAATTGTTTCTTGGCTATGTCTCTCCTGGTAGGGCATCTGGCCACGAGAGTATGGTGATCATTCTTGCAGTTCAGGCATTTAGGTGGTGCAGCAGTGGTGCAGTTTTTGAAGTCGTGACCCTCGAGGCAACAGGTGGACTAGAATTATTTGTACTTGGTAGTGCAGTCTTTGGTGGTGTGCAGGTATGAGTAACAGTTGTAGCAGTGTGGGATTTGTAGGAATTTTTCTTCTTCGATGAAGGTTGGGTTGATGTGGAAGTAGTGAAAAGCCAGGCCCTCAGCGAGAGCTCTGGTTGCCATGTTGACGTCGCTGAAGGTGACCTTCAGCATGGATGAAGCGTTGGGTATTTTGGTAATGTAGTCCAGCTTAGCCCAGGGGTTCTGTGCTTCGATAGACGATTTGATTTCTTCAGTGGCCTGTGCAGTGATGAGGTTGTCAAGTCGCTTGAGGAATACAGTTCTCCTGGCCCTCAGAGCTGGGGAAGTCAAGACAAGAAATCTCTGATCACGTAGAGTGGTGGTAGCAGTAGTGGTAAATATAGTTTCTCGGCCTCTGTGTCATCAGTGCAGACGACAATAATATAAAAATAGCAATAATAATTATAATAACAAATATAATAATAAATACTAATAATAATACTTATATTAATAACAATAAATGTAATAATAAATATAATAATAATTAATACTAATAATAATACTTATATTAATAACAATAAATGTAATAATAACCATAATAATAATTAGGCTCCGTTTTTTCAACAAGACCCTTAAATTATTACTTCATTGTTTTTATTACGTTCACAGTAAGTGATGTGCCGGGGACTACCTAGATGGGAATTTCCCAAATTCCTTCTATCTTGTACCAACTGAGCCCACGGAAGTCACCGCGATCATAAAGTCGCTTAAAAATAACTCGGGGAATCTGTCTCATGTCCCACCATTATTGTACAAGCGAGCGGCCCATGTCCTTTCGCATGCTATTACATTACTTTTTAACAAGTCACTAGAAACTAGCACTTTCCCGACACTACTCAAGACAGCACGGGTTACACCAATACATAAAGGTGGTGACCCTACAGACGTAAACAACTATAGGCCAATATCAAGCTTACCATTGCTATCCAAAATCTTCGAGAAACTCGTGCACAGGAGACTATATTCATTTATAACGACACAAAACATACTCAACTCCTGCCAATTTGGATTCAGGAAAAATAAAAGCACTAATGATGCAATTATAAAAATGCTAGACCTGCTTTACACAGCATTGGAAAATAAGGAATATCCGCTAGGAATTTTTATTGACCTAAGAAAAGCGTTTGACACAGTAGACCACGGCATCCTACTCCACAAACTTGACCACTATGGTATAAGAGGCCATGCGCTTGCATATTTTAAATCCTACCTTTCTAATAGGTATCAGTATGTCACCATTAAAGACACAGCCTCATCAACACGGCCACTTGATACTGGAGTTCCGCAGGGAAGTGTCCTTGGACCCCTGCTCTTGCTCATTTACATCAATGATCTTCCAAACATATCCCAACACCTGAAACCCATTCTCTTTGCTGACGACACGACTTACGTCATCTCCCACCCTAATCTTGCCACCCTCAACACCATTGTTAACGAGGAGCTGCTCAAGATATCGACTTGGATGACAGCCAATAAACTTACACTTAACACCGGCAAAACCTACTATATTATGTTTGGTAGCAGAGCAGGTGTTGCGCAACTTAACATTAAGATCGACAACACTCTAATTGTCAGACATAATGGGGGCAAATTCCTTGGCCTATACCTCGACAACAACCTAAATTTCAGCACCCATATCCAACACATAACAAAAAAAGTATCCAAAACGGTGGGGATCCTCTCCAAGATACGATACTACGTACCGCAAATTGCCCTTCTCACACTATACCATTCACTTATATATCCATACCTCACCTATGCTATCTGTGCTTGGGGTTCAACTGCAGCAACACACCTAAAGCCAATAATAACCCAACAAAAAGCCGCAGTAAGAATAATCACTAAATCCCATCCCTGGCAACACACCCCCCACTCTTCATAGATCTAAACTTACTCCCTGTTCAGAACATCCACACTTACTACTGTGCAATCTATATGTACAGGACCTTAAATTGCAATATTAACCTTGACCTAAAACGCTTTCTTGATAGTTGTGACAGGATCCACAGGCATAACACCAGACAAACATCTCTATGACATTCCCCGTGTTCGACTAAACCTTTACAAAAATTCAATGTATTTCAAAGGACCTAAAATCTGAAACACCCTACCTGAAAACTCTAGAACTGCAGACACATTCATCACTTTCAAAACTACAGTTAGAAAACATCATATCTCCCTGAGCCACCCCGACAACTAACTACATGATAACCACCTGGTGGTTCAAAATTACACTCACTCACCCACTGACTATAAACCCAGAAATACTAATCTTAATCTTAAAATAATAAATCCTAACTAGTCATAAGTTTGCCTATGATACTCAAATATAGACACCTTCTATTGTGTAAAAACAAAAGCATTCACATTGCTAAACTCACAAATTATGATGTAGTCACTTAGCCTTAATACCATAATCTGTAAGGATTTAATGTTAAGAATTAATCTAAGTCTCCTCGAAATGCCTAGCCATGCTAGGTGTCCTAGTGGCCCCCTCTGTAATTAGTATTTTATAACATGTAAACCACAAAATACCCAAAACCTGTAAACCCCACATTGTAACCATTATAGAGAATAAACTTGAATTGAATTGAATTGACAGCCGTACAACGCCTGGGGACTGGGAAGCAATTATCTCTAACCGTTAAGGGAGGGTAGCGCCAATTCACTGGATGAAGAGCCCTTCACCAATATGAAGGAATCTCTTCACCAGTATGAAGGCATCCTTTCACCGGTATGAAAGCAGACTTTCACAAATATGAAGGCGTCCCTTCACCAGTATGAAGGCATCCTTTCACCAGTATGAGGGCATCTCTTCACCAGTATGAAGGCATCCTTTCACCGGTATGAAAGCAGACTTTCACAAGTATGAAGGCGTCCCTTCACCAGTACGAAGGCATCCTTTCACAAGTATGAGGGCATCTCTTCACCAGTAGGAAGGCATCCTTTCACCAGTATGAAGGAATCTCTTCACCAGTATGAAGGCATCCTTTCACCAGTATGAAGGCATCCTTTCACCAGTATGAGGGCATCTCTTCACCAGTATGAAGGCATCCTTTCACCAGTATGAAGGCATCTCTTAACCAGTATGAAGGCATCCTTTCACCAGTATGAAAGCATCTCTTCACCAGTATGAAGACGTCCTTTCACCAGTATGAAAGCATCCTTTCACCAGTATGAAGACGTCCCTTCACCAGTATGAAGGCATCCTTTCACCAGTATGAAGGCATCTCTTCACCAGTATGAAGGTATCCTTTCACCAGTATGAAGGCATCCTTTCACCAGTATGAAGGCATCTCTTCACCAGTACGAAGGCATCCTTTCACCAGTATGAAGCCATCCTTTCACCAGTATGAGGGCATCTCTTCACCAGTACGAAGGCATCCTTTCACCAGTATGAAGGCATACTTTCACCAGTAAGAAGGCGTCTCTTCACCAGTATGAAGGCATCCCTTCACCAGTATGAAGGCATACTTTCACCAGTATGAAGGCGTCCTTTCACCAGTATGAAGGCGTCCTTTCACCAGTATGAAGGCTTCCTTTCACCAGTATGAAGGCGTCATTTCACCAGTATGAAGGCGTCCCTGCACCAGTATGAAAGCTTAATTTCACCAGTATGAAGGCGTCCTTTCACCAGTATGAAGGCGTCCCTTCACCAGTATGAAGGCTTTCTTTCACCAGTATGAAGGCGTCCTTTCACCAGTATGAAGGCGTCCCTTCACGAGTATGAAGGCTTCCTTTCACCAGTATGAAGGCGTCCTTTCGCCAGTATGAAGGCGTCCTTTCACCAGCATGAAGGCATCCTTTCACCAGTATGAAGGCGTCCCTTCACCAGTATGAAGGAGTCCTTTCACCAGTATGAAGGCATCCTTTCACCAGTATGAAGGCATCTTTTCACCAGTATGAAGGCTTCCTTTCACCAGTATGAAGGCTTCCTTTCACCAGTATGAAGGCGTCCTTTCACCAGTACGAAGGCATCCTTTCACCAGTATGAAGGCTTCCTTTCACCAGTATGAAGGCATCCTTTCACCAGTATGAAGGCATCCTTTCACCAGTATGAAGGCATCCTTTCACCAGTATGAAGGCTTCCTTTCATCAGTATGAAGGCATCCTTTCACCAGTATGAAGGCATCCTTTCACCAGTATGAAGGCGTCCTTTCACCAGTATGAAGGCGTCCTTTCACCAGTATGAAGGCATCCTTTCACCAGTATGAAGGCATCCTTTCACCAGTATGAAGGCATCCTTTCACCAGTATGAAGGCGTCCTTTCACCAGCATGAAGGCATCCTTTCACCAGTATGAAGACGTCCTTTCACTAGTATGAAGGCGTCCTTTCACCAGTATGAAGGCATCCTTTCACCAGTATGAAGGCATCCTTTCACCAGTATGAAGGCTTTCTTTCACCAGTATGAAGGCATCCTTTCACCAGTATGAAGGCTTTCTTTCACCAGTATGAAGGCGTCCTTTCACCAGTATGAAGGCGTCCCTTCACCAGTATGAAGGAGTCCTTTCACCAGTATGAAGGCTTTCTTTCATCAGTATGAAGGCGTCCCTTCACCAGTATGAAGGCATCCTTTCATCAGTATGAAGGCGTCCCTTCACCAGTATGAAGGAGTCCTTTCACCAGTATGAAGGCTTCCTTTCACCAGTATGAAGCCATCCTTTCACCAGTATGAGGGCATCTCTTCACCAGTACGAAGGCATCCTTTCACCAGTATGAAGGCATACTTTCACCAGTATGAAGGCGTCTCTTCACCAGTATGAAGGCATCCCTTCACCAGTATGTAGACGTCCCTTCACCCATATGAAGGTGTCCCTTCATCAGTATGAAGGCGTCCTTTCACCAGTATGAAGGCTTCCTTTCACCAGTATGAAGGCGTCCTTTCACCAGTGTGAAGGAGTCCTTTCACCAGTATGAAGGCTTACTTTCACCAGTATGAAGGCGTCCTTTCACCAGTATGAAGGCGTCCCTTCACCAGTATGAAGGCTTCCTTTCACCAGTATGAAGGCGTCCTTTCACCAGTATGAAGGCTTCCTTTCACCAGTATGAAAGTGTCCTTTCACAAGTATGAAGGCGTCTTTTCACCAGTATGAAAGCATCCTTTCACCAGTATGAAGACGTCCCTTCACCAGTATGAAGTCTTCCTTTCACCAGTATGAAAGCGTCCTTTCACAAGTATGAAGGCGTCCTTTCACCAGTATTAAGGCATCCTTTCACCAGTATGAAGGCGTCCTTTCACCAGTATGAAGGCGTCCTTTCACCAGTATGAAGGCGTCCTTTCACCAGTATGAAAGCATCCTTTCACCAGTATGAAGGCGTCCCTTCACCAGTATGAAGGCATCCTTTCACCAGTATGAAGGCATCTCTTCACCAGTATGATCTAATGTTACGTGGAGCAGCAACCTTTAGCTTCTGGGCTGTCTCTTGCCTCTTAATTAGGTAGTGTGATGCCTCATTAACATGGCGTGTTTTATTATACCCGGGCTTGTATACATGCATGAGGTTAACCTCCATTACCTCCCTTCCTCGTCCGTATTAATTCACCTCATCTTCTGATTTAATTGTTCATATATTTTTTTTTCTTGTGTTCCTTCGTCTGGTCCCTACAATTCTCTAAATATTTTTTTTTAAATATGTCTTTCCATATCCTACGACTTATCATGTATGTCTTAACGATGTTTAATTTGAGTATTTTGTATGCTGCAGCCACACCACATCTGTATTTTCTGCAGAGAAGAGAGACTCAGTTCTGCGAGCTGGTTCTCAGGGATCACCTCCCATAAGGGTCTTCTGTTGTAGAACGCCTCTGGACTTTCTCAGATTTTACGTATGTTATTAGTATGCTCAAGCTGATGCTTGCACTAGTATTGGTGCTGACGCATATGGTGCTCACTAGCCTGAAATATTCCTTGTTCAGATTCTTGAAACATCCTCTTACACTCACACACACACACACACACACACACACACACACACACACACACACACACACACACACACACACACACACACACATACACACACATAAAGCACACACACCAGCACTCTTTGTAGCACACCGAAGTAAGGTGACCCGAAAAAATGAAAACACCATGTCTCATTTAATCACTGTCTCGAAAGAAGCGTGCTGATATCACATCTCGGATGACTTTCAACTGCAGAATTTCCACACCTCCTTCAGAGTGCAGGCTGGATTCAAGCCCTTTAGTATTCAAGTCCGGTAACCAGTTTCCCTAAATCCTTCATAAGCGTTACATTGTTCGCACTCAAACAGCACGACACATCATAAAACCCACTTGCCTAGTGTGGAATACTGCTGTACATTAACATCTCCATTCAAAGCAGGTGAAATTGCAGATCTAGAGAGTGTACAGAGAACCTTTAATGCACGTATAAGTTCTGTCAAGCACCGTAACTACTGGGAACGCTTGGAAGCACTTGACTTGTACTCGTTGGAACGCAGGAGAGAGAGATATATCATAATCTACACATGGAAAATCCTATAAGGAATGGTCCCTAATTTGCGCACAGAAATCACTCCCTACGAAAGTAAAAGACTGGGCAGGCGATGCAAAATACCCCCAATTAAAAGTAGGGGCGCCATTGGTACACTTAGAGAAAACACCATAAGTGTCCGGGGCCCAAGACTGTTCAACAGCCTCCCATCAAGCATTAGGGGAATTACCAATAAATCCTTGGCTGCCTTCAAGAGAGAGCTGGACAGATACCTAAAGTCAGTGCCGGATCAGCCGGTCTGTGGCTCGTACGTTGGACTGCGTGCGGCCAGCAGTAACAGCTTGGCTGATCAGGCCCTGATCCACCGGGAGGCCTGGTCATGGACCGGGCCGCGGGGGCGTTGATCCCCAGAAAAACCTCCAGGTAACCAGGTAACCTTCATTCCTGTCTAAGGCGCTCACCCAGGCTTGTTGGATGTCCAAACGCCTGTCACTCATAACTTCCTTTACCCCTCCCTCTAACCTTTCCTAGGATCACCCATTCCCCTCCTCAGCTTTCTTAATATATATATATATATATATATATATATATATATATATATATATATGGTGTGAATTATGCAGAGAATTCGTAGTTTGGAAGTTAGGAGGAGGTGCGGGATTACCAAAACTGTTGTCCAGAGGGCTGAGGAAGGGTTGTTGAGGTGGTTCGGACATGTAGAGAGAATGGAGCGAAACAGAATGACTTCAAGAGTGTATCAGTCTGTAGTGGAAGGAAGGCGGGGTAGGGGTCGGCCTAGGAAGGGTTGGAGGGAGGGGGTAAAGGAGGTTTTGTGTGCGAGGGGCTTGGACTTCCAGCAGGCATGCGTGAGCGTGTTTGATAGGAGTGAATGGAGACAAATGGTTTTTAATACTTGACGTGCTGTTGGAGTGTGAGCAAAGTAACATTTATGAAGGGATTCAGGGAAACCGGCAGGCCGGACTTGAGTCCTGGAGATGGGAAGTACAGTGCCTGCACTCTGAAGGAGGGGTGTTAATGTTGCAGTTTAAAAACTGTAGTGTAAAGCACCCTTCTGGCAAGACAGTGATGGAGTGAATGATGGTGAAAGTTTTTCTTTTTCGGGCCACCCTGCCTTGGTGGGAATCGGCCGGTGTGATAATAAAAAATAAAAAAAAAAAATATATATATATATATATATATATATCGATGCACACGCAGAAACAAGCGGGTAAATACAGAGAAAGATCGCAGTCAGCAGGACTCGATACTGCTACTGGGGACGGTCAAGATTCCCAGGCAGCGCTCTTATCCAGTCAGCCACGAATGCCACATAAGCTGGGTAACCTGGTTCACAAGCCATACTTCTTTCCCAGCCCGGGCACGTCAGTGAGCCTCAAGCATGGATTCAAGCGATCTATCTCTGAATATACCCTCTTGTTTCTGCGTGGTGCATTGATATAAAAATCGATTGAGAGGTCAGAACATACAGGAGGAGATTGATATAGCTTGAATCCATACTAGAGGCTCACTGACGTGCCCGGGCTGGGAAAGAAACATGGCTTGTGAACCAGGCTGCCCAGCTTATGTGGCATTTGTGGCTAAGTGGATAAGAGCGCTGCCTGGGAATGTTGACCGTATCAGTAGCAGAATCGAGTCGTGCTGACTGCGATTTTTCTCTGTATATATATATATATATATATATATATATATATATATATATATATATATATATATATATATATATATATATATATATATCCCATCAAGCATTAGGGGAATTACCAATAAATCCTTGGCTGCCTTCAAGAGAGAGCTGGACAGATACCTAAAGTCAGTGCCGGATCAGCCGGTCTGTGGCTCGTACGTTGGACTGCGTGCGGCCAGCAGTAACAGCTTGGCTGATCAGGCCCTGATCCACCGGGAGGCCTGGTCATGGACCGGGCCGCGGGGACGTTGATCCCCAGAAAAACCTCCAGGTAACCAGGTAACCTTCATTCCTGTCTAAGGCGCTCACCCAGGCTTGTTGGATGTCCAAACGCCTGTCACTCATAACTTCCTTTACCCCTCCCTCTAACCTTTCCTAGGATCACCCATTCCCCTCCTCAGCTTTCTTAATATATATATATATATATATATATATATATATATATATATATATATATATATGGTGTGAATTATGCAGAGAATTCGTAGTTTGGAAGTTAGGAGGAGGTGCGGGATTACCAAAACTGTTGTCCAGAGGGCTGAGGAAGGGTTGTTGAGGTGGTTCGGACATGTAGAGAGAATGGAGCGAAACAGAATGACTTCAAGAGTGTATCAGTCTGTAGTGGAAGGAAGGCGGGGTAGGGGTCGGCCTAGGAAGGGTTGGAGGGAGGGGGTAAAGGAGGTTTTGTGTGCGAGGGGCTTGGACTTCCAGCAGGCATGCGTGAGCGTGTTTGATAGGAGTGAATGGAGACAAATGGTTTTTAATACTTGACGTGCTGTTGGAGTGTGAGCAAAGTAACATTTATGAAGGGATTCAGGGAAACCGGCAGGCCGGACTTGAGTCCTGGAGATGGGAAGTACAGTGCCTGCACTCTGAAGGAGGGGTGTTAATGTTGCAGTTTAAAAACTGTAGTGTAAAGCACCCTTCTGGCAAGACAGTGATGGAGTGAATGATGGTGAAAGTTTTTCTTTTTCGGGCCACCCTGCCTTGGTGGGAATCGGCCGGTGTGATAATAAAAAATAAAAAAAAAAAATATATATATATATATATATATATATATCGATGCACACGCAGAAACAAGCGGGTAAATACAGAGAAAGATCGCAGTCAGCAGGACTCGATACTGCTACTGGGGACGGTCAAGATTCCCAGGCAGCGCTCTTATCCAGTCAGCCACGAATGCCACATAAGCTGGGTAACCTGGTTCACAAGCCATACTTCTTTCCCAGCCCGGGCACGTCAGTGAGCCTCAAGCATGGATTCAAGCGATCTATCTCTGAATATACCCTCTTGTTTCTGCGTGGTGCATTGATATAAAAATCGATTGAGAGGTCAGAACATACAGGAGGAGATTGATATAGCTTGAATCCATACTAGAGGCTCACTGACGTGCCCGGGCTGGGAAAGAAACATGGCTTGTGAACCAGGCTGCCCAGCTTATGTGGCATTTGTGGCTAAGTGGATAAGAGCGCTGCCTGGGAATGTTGACCGTATCAGTAGCAGAATCGAGTCGTGCTGACTGCGATTTTTCTCTGTATATATATATATATATATATATATATATATATATATATATATATAGATATATATATATATATATATATATATATATATATATAACACGTCGGCCGTTTCCCACCGAGGCAGGGCGATGTAAAAAGGAAGAAAAAAAAATATCTTTCATCATTCAACACATTCACCATCACTTATACACACACACACACACACACACACACACACACACACACACACACACACACACACGTGTTGAGGCCCTAACCACATGCACACAATATTTAGGTCCTCATTCACAGGAAGGGGGGCCCTTACACACAAGTGTTGGGGCCCTTCATAGACTTAAGTGTACTCTGAGTCTCACTCAACAGGGGATCATATTATAATGGGGATAATTACCTCACACATGGCAATACAATCGTATAATTTGTAATCGTCGTAGTTCTAAACACCCCCAGACTAGTTAGTTCAGTGGAATTTTCACTCGAAGGAAAAAAAAATAATCTTTTTCCTCATTTTTCATTTTGTCTCTTGTTCTCACTTGCTGTCTTTGTAAAAAAAAAGTACCTATCCTTTCTATTCGCGTTGTTTTGTAAAATACAATTCTGTATATGTATATATATCGTCGCAGGTGTTGCCAAAGGCCTATGTACCCAGCGTCTATCGTTCCTGTATCGCTACGAGCAATCAACGATCTCGTAAACTGAGCCATATTTCACAGGCTCTCAGTGTATTGTTATACCTGCGGTGTATATCCCTTCTGCAGGCGGTCAGTAGCCTCAGGTGAACGAGTGTACGGCCCCACTATCACTGCTGCTGTCACTGTTGCCTTCACCAGTACATTCACTGCTGCTGTTATTGTTGAAGTAACAAGTACATATACTGCTGCTACTATTGATGTTGCCCTTGTCTCCCTCCCCCCCCTCTCTCTCTCTCTCTCTCTCTCTCTCTCTCCCTCTCTCTCTCCCTCTCTCTCTCACACACCACGGCTGAGGGATGAGAGTGAGAGCCTGGCCCTCTCGTCCTTGCCGCGGCTCTCAGGCGGTGATGGATGGCACTGTGCCGCTGGGTTGGCATTGTGGACCTCGCCAATGGAAACATATCACTGGGCGCAGCCAACAAATGGACGAGTCACCACCTTCCTGAACATTATTATTTTCATTCTACAAGATTTTACCTTTCGTAATAAAAATAATAACAAAAATAATATGAAGAAGAGGAATATTAAAATGGAAACACTATCAAGAAGAAACGAATAAAGGGGAATAAGTACAAACAATTTGAAGGAATTTGCGAGCGCCCTTTTGCAAATAGTTGCCCCTTGTTGTCCTGTGTGTGTGTGTGTGTGTGTGTGTGTGTGTGTGTGTGTGTGTGTGTGTGTGTGTGTGTGTGTGTGTGTGTGTGTGTGTGTGTGTGTGTGTGTATCTCGATGATCACCAGAGAAACATACATCTAATTAAACATGTTCACAACAGAAGACACTACAAAGACACCACAAAAGTACTACAGAGTAATATATTCACGAGGAAGCCATAAATCTGTAAGGGTTATACAGCGCCTGGGAAATGGGGATAGGGGAGTAATCAGGTTTGCTTCGAGGAAGAGGAGAGAGGCTCTATTTCAAGGCTGCAGATTATGGATGAAGTATAAATATGTACACTGATTTAAAGTCAAGTGCAGAACTCTCGTATCTTGCACACCAATATAGCACCATGTGAAGAATTATTGTGTTATTTACCCCTCTGTAACGTCAAGTGCACAAATGTAGGTCTTGAGTGACAATGTAGTGATGTGCACCACTGTAACGCGATGTGCCCCTCTGTAACGTCATGTGCACAAAGTAGGTCTTGAGTGACAATGTTGTGTTGTGCACCAGTGTAACGCGATGTGCTTGAAAAACAACTTACTGAAACGAGAAATAGGGAGGGAAATACAGAGAGAATCTAATGAAAAGAAGACATGTCAGACGCATAGAGAATATACTGTGTCATCATCCGTGATCCAAGACTCTACAACCAGCAACCAAGAGTTATAAGGAAGGAATAAAAAAGCAACAGTATCCTGGCTGCAACAATTCACAAACAATCTGCATTTACTAGAGGAGCCTTTAGACGATGTTTCGGTCTATCCCGGACCATTCTTATCAAGAGGATTATTATAATTATTATAATCATAGGGGAGAGCTAAACCCGTAGGATCAGTTTGTGATTATCCTATGTAGGCCTGCCGGCTTAAGACGGATTACGAATGCAGAAAATCTCATGAAGCAGATTACAAGTTCCATATTACCTAATAAAATATACATATACGGGCACTGATGACAAGTGAGGTGGTAGAAGTAAAATATTTCAACAGCCCCAAGGAGAAATCACAATATTTGTCCTCAAAGACTATTGCTCTTTTTCTTCGAGGCTATTGGTTCCTCCTGTTGCAGTAAATAGACCCACCTGCATTTTGAAACTGAACATAAATATTTGATAACAAATGTTTATATATGCAGTATACAAGAAGCATCATCTATACGATAATTTCTAGCTACTCAGACAGACTCTATCATTGTCTACAGAAGAGTGAGTGATGGTGGTGTGGCCGGGCGACGCGCCCTCAGACCAGCCTCACATCCCGTCTGTCCACATCTGTCACTCTCCACAATTACCATCTGAATACGGCACTTCCTACTTACATTCTCCGTCTCCAGAACTATTTGCATCTACCTGCTGTCTACCAGACTATGGCTCTCTGTTGATGGACTGGTCAATCAGGTTGTTGGAGTTTGTGGCATACTTATACTGTTGAGAAATCTTCATGGACTTAACGCATCATTTTTCCGTGGGCGTATTTTACACTACCACTGAAGAACCTTCCACTCTTGTAAGGACTAATTTCAATGTATACCCATGAAACCAGCCCTTCCAGTAATTTCCTGGAGTAAATAATGGTACAGTTTTCTCGCCCCAGTTAGTACAGTATGAAGGATTTTAAGCATTCACAATAATTTAGGCAATTGAATTAAGGCCAGAACCGAAAATTTTCTATGTTCTTCAGATCTGCAGTTGCGTTCGTCTTGAATACATCGTCTTAGTGAACAACAATGTATCAGTCTAAAATCTCAACATCGTGCAGATAATAAATGCCTTAAAGAGTGTCATCATTAGATGGGGATCTCTGTTTTGAAGGTTCTTGTCATCCAATTTATCATTTTTTTTTTTACATTTGTGATGGTAACAACTGTCTACACTGAACGTAAGATATTCTGAAATGGTTACATCAAAGTCCACTTCAGCGAAGTAACTTTAATGCTTCCTTGTTGATTATCGTGTTTTCTGATAAGGACCTATATCAGCAGAACTTTATATATATATATATATATATATATATATATATATATATATATATATATATATATATATATATATATATATATATATATATATATATATATATATATATATATATATATATATATATATATATATATGCTTAACAATTCACAAACAGGCTAAATTATTTACATTGTCTCTACGTCCACAGCAGGACTCGGACCTGCAAACTCTGTATGAGAGTCCACAGTACTTTACCACGGAGCCAGACCCCAGATCAGTGTGGGCGCTTAGGCTTGTTTTCAAAGTTATTTCATCAAATCCTGCCACCCTGATATCAGAGTCCAAATACTGTGGACTCTGATACAGCGTTTTCACCCTCGAGTCCTGCTGTGGACGTAAAGACAATGTTTATATTGTTTGGGGACCATGAAATTGACTCGTGTGAGGGTGTGCAACATGGGGACCCTCTCGCCCCCTTTCTGTTCTGTCTGGTCATCAAGGAAGTCACAGAAGCACTCTCCAGTGAGCTCAATATCTGGTTCTTGGATGATGGTACTCTAGCTGGCACTACAACAGAATCCCTCCTAGAGGACATCAGAAAAATTAAAGATATGGGAGAGAGCCTGGGCCTATCTTTAAACCCCACCAAATGTGAAATAGTTTCTACCAATCGACAGATGATCCAGAATATTAGCGCCGTTTTACCAGGAGCACGAGCCATTGATGAAGCCAACAGCACTCTCCTTGGTGCTCCTCTTGGATTCAATGCCATCGATCTGATCCTAGAAAAAAAAAGTCTCAGACCTCAGGACGATGGAAGGTAGGATGAAAGACATCGATACACATGATGCCTTCTACCTACTCACCAGGTGCCTGTCAATCCCAAAACTTTCCTACTTCCTGAGATTCTCCCCAGCCTTCAGCAGTCCGAAACTCAAGGAATATGACTCTCTTCTTAAGACCATGCTAGAGAATGTATTGAATCTTTCTCTCGAAGATGGACAGAGGTTACAAGCCCCACTTCCAGTTAGGCTTGGGGGGCTGGGAATACGCAAATCCTCCCATATTGCCCTACCAGCTTTCCTCTCCTCTTCCATAGCATCAAAAATAAGTTAATAAAACAAATTCTTCCGGACAACCTCAGTGACTCAGCAGGAATACAGGACCCTAGCTATGCCAGTGCCATCACTGAATGGGAGACTCTTGCTGCTCCAGCACCAAAACCTAGTGCAGCACTGGCCTACAGTCAATTGGGATGGCCCCATTGGTGAAAAGGTGCTTGTCAACATGCTTAGGGCTGTAACATCAGACAGGGAGACTGCCCATCTCCAAGCTGTGAATGCACATCACTCCAGGGACTTCCTCCAAACAGTTCCCATTTTGGCAATGGGAACACACCTCGACCCTAAGACCCTCCGTATTGCAGTGGCTCTGCGCCTTGCTGCCCCAATTCACACGGAATACACTTGTATTTGCGGCGATGCGAAAACCGACCAACATGGTCTACATGGTCTTAACTGTTCCAAAACCAAGAGTTGGCATGCAAGATACAATGAAGTCAACGACATCATAAAGAGAACCCTTGCTACAGCTGAATGCCCAGCCGAGAGAGAGCCCCAAGCACTAGAAGCCAACAATACCCACAACTCAGAAAACCACCCCGACGGGATCACCATCTATCCTTGGAAGAATGGCAAGCTCTTAGCATGGGACTATACCTGTGTCCACATTGGCTGACATCTATATCCCTCACAGTGTCTGGCGACAGGTAGGAGTTGCTGATCACAGGGAGGAGTACACGATCAGCAAGTACAGGACATAAGCCAACAGTATCGATTTGTCCCAGTGGGATCAGAGACCTAGGGATCATTGGGAACAAATGCCACACGTTTCCTTAAAGAATTGGTTTCCAGACTTATCGACACCACCAGGGACCCAGGGGCAGCCACTTTCATGTTCCAGCGCCTCAGCATGGCCATCCAGAGGGGAAATGCTTGCTGTATATTTGGCTCGCGTCCGGCTTCGGAGGAGCTGGAGGAGATTCATAATCTTTGACATATTGTACCATTGTATTCATGTTTGTGTTTTCTGTAAATGTATTATGTCTATTAATAAATTTTCCCATAGAATATAAAATACCCTTAGAGGGTGGTAGGAGAAGAAAATATTCAAACAGCTCCGGGGAGAACCTTGAGTTTTTCCTGAGGTACGTTTATTGTCTTCTCTGAGGATGAGGGTCCCCAGTCCAGTTATAGTGGTGGTACCTCCCTATATATATATATATATATATATATATTTATATATATATATATATATATATATATATATATATATATATATATATATATATATATATATATGCTTAATAATTCGCAAACAGGCGAAATTATTTACAAAAATTATCTCTCAGACAACAAGAGGATTCGAACATGCAAACTCGGCATAAGAGTACACTGTCTGGACAGTCTGGCTGTGTGGATAAAGTACTGTGTACTCTGATGCAGAGTTTGCATTATACATACATACATACATACATACATATATATATATATATATATATATATATATATATATATATATATATATATATATATATATATATCCTTTCCCCGTCTTCATTTGCCCCTTACCCTGTCGTGTAGGAAGGCGTGGTGTAGTGGCAGGTATTGTTGTATGATAAACGTTAAGGTGGGACCAGCCCAACAAGGAGACTTGACTCGTCTCTTGACGTTGCGGTTTACAATGTTGCTGCTGCTGCTTCTTTGTTGGTGCTTGTGCTGTTGCAGCTGTTGTTGATTTTGTCGGTGCTGCATCAAGTATCACACACTAGCCCTGAAGTGTATACTCCTTTAACTATACCTGACAAGTAAACTGTAGTCTAACACATAAATACTTAATAATCTATTACGTGTTTCACGTCTGCCAACTGGTCAGCACTGGAGTTACTTGTTATTAGCTGACACTCAAGACTGACACACAAACCTAGATATACTTACCCACTTAGTGCTTATTACCTTAACTAATTTGTCTATATTAAATTGCAAAACGCACGATATTCCACCACTCTTCACCTGCCCCACACGCACGCACACACACACACATACATACATACATACATACATACACACACACACACACACACACACACACACACACACACACACACACACAGATACACACCACACACACACACACACACACACACACACACACACACACACACACACACACACAGAAACACCACACACACACACACACACACACACACACACACACACACACACACACACAAACGGAACAGGACAGAAGTGTAAAATGAAGTCACGGATGAGACGGGGAACATTAGGAAATCTTTTAAGTTTCAACTTGGTAAAGAAATGAAAGAATCTTGATCAGGAGCGTATAGAAGCCGACTCCACACATGGTTTTAAGAACAGGTACCATAACGAAGAAAAAACACGCAAATGTCTATCAAGATAGATTAAAAGTCCAAAGATGGGTCTCGTCCTTTGCAAACATAACTTGGCTGAGTACTAACGTATTGACTACTAAGGCTTCGTTATCTCCCCATCAAGGCCTCTTTATCTCTCCATTAAGGCCGCCTTATTTCCCCACCAAGATCTCGTTATCTCCCTACCACGAAAATCTCGTTATATTACTATTAATATCTAGTTATCCTAATACTAACGTCCCGTTATCTCTCCACTAGCATCTCATTATATCTCCAACATGGAACTGCAATCTCCCTAACAAAGTCAAGGAATGTCCTTCTTCCTAAGTGTCTCGCTCTCTACCTACCAAGTTCTCGCTGTCTCCCTACCAAGATCTTGCTATCTCCCTACCAGGGTATTACTGTCTATCTGCCAAGGTCTTGCTGTCTCCCTACCAAGGTCCTACTGTCTACCTACCAAGGTCTTGCTGTCTCCCTACCAAGGTCTTGTCTACCTTCCAAGCTCTCGTTGTCTACTTACCAAGGTCTCGCTGTCTACCTACCAAGGTCTTACTCTCTACCTACCAAGTTCTTGCTGTCTATCTACCAAGGTCTTACTCTCTACCTACCAAGTTCTTGCTGTCTACCTACCAAGGTCTTGCTGTCTACTTACCAAGGTCTCGCTGTCTACCTACCAAGTTCTTGCTGTCAACCTACCAAGGTCTTACTATTTGCTAACCAAGTTCTTGCTGTCTACCTACCAAGGTCTTACTGTCTACATACCAAGGTCTCGCTGTCTACCTACCAAGGTCTTACTGTCTACCTACCAAGGCCTCGCTGTCTACCTACCAAGGTCTTACTGTCTGCCTACCAAGGTCTCGCTGTCTACCTACCAAGGTCTTACTATTTACTTACCAAGTTATTGTTGTCTACCTACAAAGGTTTTACTGTCTACCTACCAAGGTCTCGCTGTCTACCTACCAAGGTCTCGCTGTCTACCTACCAAGGTCTCGCTGTCTACCTACCAAGGTCTCGCTGTCTACCTACCAAGGTCTTACTATCTAATTACCAACATAATGTTTAAAAAAATAGTTTCACAATGAACGAATGTGAACAGTTCAAAACGTAGTGTTCTAGGTTCTAACCGGAGGTTTAACCCTCCTGAAATTCGTAGTCCTGGCTCAAGTTACTACTTCACAGAGAGTTCAAAAAGTTTTCCAACAGAGTCTGGGAAGGCTTGTACTGGCCGCTAACTGCGACTCCACACACGTTACTTTATGGAGAATTAAAGACTACACTAGCAGGAAGTGACGGATTCTGCTTCTTCTCTCTTCTAAGACACTTGGCAATTTGCAGAAGAAAAGTGATTACGGGTTTTTCAAGGGGTCGGGATGCACTGATGATGTTAAGGGCTCATGATTAATGAAAATGTAGCTCCATCTACCTTTTATGGGTAAAACCTCACTGTGTCCCATTCCGCAGGAGCTGTATGAGCATTACGGTTTTAGCGCTTCCCAATGAGTGTATTACTACTACTAATAATAATAATAATGTTAATAAAATAATAGAGATAACAGTATTAATAACAACAACAATAACAGCAACACTAACATCAACAACAATAATAATAAAAACAACAGTAATAATAATAATAATAATAATAATAATAATAATAATAATATTCTTTCCTTCATCATGGTGGATCTCATTGGTTTTCACAGTCAGCAAGTTGTTTATAAACGCAGGTGACTTTTAATTAAAATGACCAGTTGTGTGTGTGTGACTAGACTCTCAATATATATATATAAAATGTATCTTTTTTTGTACTTAATGAGGACTTCCGGCAAGGTAAATGATTTTAATGACCGAATATTATTTTCTGTGGTAGCAATGTACGTCTCATTTGGGCTCTGTTTTAATGTATATATATATATATATATATATATATATATATATATATATATATATATATATATATATATATATATATATATTTTTAATGTATTTTAAATCCTTCGACACGCATGACTTTATTTTTTTTTTGTCAGTAATGGCCAGGGTAATAAAAGGTATTTCGTCCGTACTCTCCCTCTGCCCACCAGTACTCTACGCGTCCGGTGGTATACGTTTCCTGCCAACTCGTACTCATCTCCTCCCTACTTCATGTCAACTACGACTCACCTCTGTCCCCACCATACCCACCTGCTGTCTCCTGTCCGTTTCCTACTCGCTTTTACTCATCTTCTGTCCACCTCTATCCACCTTCCACCACTATCCACCTTCCACCTCTACCCACCTTCCACCTCTATCCACCTTCCATCTGTATCCGCCTTCTATCTCTACCCACCTTCAACCTCTACCCACCTTCAACCTCTACCCACCTGCAACCTCTACCCACCTGCAACTTCTACCCAATTCCTACCCGCCCTAAAAATCATTAGTTTCACATCAATACAGTTTTATGGGAGCATTCTACCGTTCAATTCATCTCTCCCTTCATATTTAATCTGCAGGCAAACCAGGAGGGGGAGAAGTGCAAGGGGAGAAGAGGGTGAGGCGAGGGGAAAAAGATGGGGAGGTAAAGGGGAAGTAAAAGAAGTAATAGGGGGGGAAGAAGAGAGTAAGGTGAGTTAGAGGTAACAGAAGAAGGTGGGGGAGGTAAGATGGAAGAGAGGAAGAGAAGAGACAGAGAAGAAAGAAGGGGAAGTGGAGGGAGAATAAGGGGAGTGGAAGAGGAGTGGAGGAAGAGTGAAGGAAATGGGAGGGAGTGTGGACGGGATGGAGTGTGGAGGGAATGTAAAGGGAGTGGAGGGAATGTGAAAAAAGTCTGGAGGGAAGGGAGGTAGTGTGAAGGGAGCAGAGGGAGAAGAGCTCAGCTAATGGATAGCATGGGATAAATCGTACACACATCGACCGCACGTACGTACGTGTGTGTGTGAGTGTGTGTGTGTGTGTGTGTGTGTGTGTGTGTGTGTGTGTGTGTGTGTGTGTGTGTGTGTGTGTGTGTGTGTGTGTGTGTGTGTGTACCCACCTATTTGTGGATGCAGGGGTCGATTTATAGCTCCTGGCCCCGACCTTTCACTGATCGCTACTAGGTCCTCTCTCTTCCTGCTCCATGAGCTTTATCAAACCTCATCTTAAAACTATGTGTGGTTCCGTGGTTCCTGCCTCCACTACGTCACTTTCTAGGCTATTCCACTTCCTGACACCTCTATGACTGAAGAAATGCTTCCTAACGTCTCTTTGATTCATAGGAGTCTTCAACTTCCAATTGTTTGAGTGTGTGTGTGTGTGTGTGTGTGTGTGTGTGTGTGTGTGTGTGTGTGTGTGTCCAGCTATCCTGAACAAGTTCCACCACCGTGAACACTTTCTGTGCAGTTTTTCATAGCGTGCGTTGTACAGCTTGCTGTACAAACAGGAGGCATGTAAGATAACCAGCATAAGGCGAAGGTGGCGAGAGTAGCAAGGGTGGCGAGGGTAGCGAGGGTGGCGAGGGTAGCGAGGGTGGCGAGGGTGGCGAGGGTAGCGAGGGTGGCGAGGGTGGCGAGGGTAGCGAGGGTGGCGAGGGTGGCGAGGGTGGCGAGGGTGGCGAGGGTAGTGAGGGTAGCGAGGGTAGCGAGGGTGGCGAGGGTGGCGAGGGTGGCGAGGGTGGCGAGGGTGGCGAGGGTGGCGAGGGTAGCGAGGGTGGCGAGGGTAGGGAGGGTAGCGAGGGCGTGGCGTGCAAAACTGCACGAAGCAGCAGGCGGTAGACTCAGCCACTGGTGTATTATTCCCCACCACTACAGGTACTTGTAGGAGGAGTCCACAACACGAATGTATACACCTTAACAACTGTATAACACACATCAATATAAATCACAATAGTAACACTAACAATACAGGAAAAAAAATCATTATAAACGTAATACAAGAGCAGTAGCGGCAGCAGAGGAGGCATCACTAGGACATTCCAGATTCTGAGACTAATTGATAAGCATACAGGGACAGAGTGTTTGGAATGAGAGGGTCAGGAATAATGGAAAATAGAAACTTAAAATAGAGATGCATCAAAGATAGTTGGAAGTACAAGCTAGTAAGTATAAAAAGAAGGTGGATTGAACTTCATCTGGAAGAGTTAGACCCAGTTTCAGGAGTTGGGATGACAGGGTCCAAGAAGAATGGGGTCGAGCTAAGACTCGACCCTACTAAAACACAGTTTGGCGAGTAACAGCAACCAGCACACAGGTGGCCGAATGATTACTTGTTTTGGAGACGCAGTGAGCATTGAACAAAAAAAAATAATCTTTGCGCTCAGTTCCCGTGCGCACAATTGTTCTTTCAAGCGTTTCCACCTTCAGATGAATCCATGTAAACAGCAAACGTTCCTTAGAAGTTTACTGGCTCAGAAAACCAGACCTAGGAGTTTTAGCGTGTCCGGGATCTTGGCTAATTTAGCCACAAGCGATCATTTGGCCTCGGTTAGTTCCTAACATTTTTCACTCTTCAAGCTATGACTGTCCACGCACTTTACACCTGACTTTTGCCTTTCAATATATCCTCTGGTTATCTTAATTTCTGTACTGAATGAACACCGCTTTTAGTGAACGACACGCTTTCATGTTCAATTTACTAGTTCCGTATTTGTAATATTTACTTACTTGTCTGTGTTCAAGTACCATTCTTGACCAACTTTGTTGTTGTTGAGTTTAAGAGCTCATACAGTTCAAGGACTGTAACAACTCGATAGCAGATAATATTTTTTGTTAGGTTAAAGGGTTGTGATGTCCCAAGGACTATACGACGTTTACGAGCACAAATCGAATTTGTTATTGAGTTGAAAGTTTCGTACGACCCAAGAGCAGAATGAACCTTCAGCCGCCCATATCTATCGTTGGGGTTCTTGGACTATAGGGCAACTTACATTACATTCATCTTTTTGGAGCTTATCTCGACTCGTTCTAGGTTTAACCTAACAACCAGATCGTCACGCTGTGGGGTCACCTAGCAGTGGGTGTCACCTAGCAGTGGGTGTCACCTAGCAGTGGGTGTCACCTAGCAGTGGGTGTCTCCTAGCAGTGGGTGTCACCTAGCAGTGGGTGTCACCTAGCAGTGGGTGTCACCTAGCAGTGGGTGTCACCTAGCAGTGGGTGTCACCTAGCAGTGAGATCATCTGGCAGTGGGTGTTACCTAGCAGTGGGGTCACCTAGGAGTGAGATCATCTGGCAGTGGGTGTCACCTAGCAGTGGGGTCACCTAGCAGTGGGGTCACCTAGGAGTGAGATCATCTGGCAGTGGATGTCACCTAGCAGTGGGATCACCTAGCAGTGGGTGTCACCTAGCAGTGGGTGTCACCTAGCAGTGAGTGCCAACTAGTAGTGAGGTCACCTACTAATATATATATATACATATATACATATATATATATATATATATATATATATATATATATATATATATATCTATATATATATATATATATATATATCGTGCCGAATAGGCAGAACTTGCGATCTTGGCTTAAATAGCAACGCTCATCCTGCCATATAGGACAAGTGAAAATTTGTGTACGCAATAATTTCGCCAAAATCATTCTGAACCTAACGAAAAAAATATATTTCACTGTGTTTGTTTAGTATTAAATTATTGTAAAGAAATCTAAAATATATATAGTTGGGTTAGGCTAAAATAAATTGTTCTTGTTATAATAAGGTTAGGTAAATTTTCTAAGATTCTTTTGGAGCAAAATTAAATTTTTTTACATTAACATTAGTGAAAAAATATATCTTTAAACGTATAAGAGAAAATTTTAGAAAGGACTTAATTTTAAACGAGTTCTTGCTAATTGACCAGTTTTACATATTCGGCACGACATATATATATATATATATATATATATATATATATATATATATATATATATATATATATATATATATATATATATATATATATATATTGTACATTACACCACTTGGGCAGCTGATGCAATGTAGCTGACACACTAACACCAATATTGTCATTTTCTTCTATATAGTAACTCCTCAGATAACATATCGAAACCAAAATATTAGGAACGAAGACCTAACCTAACCTAACATTGGTTAAACCAGTGTGTGTGTGTGTGTGTGTGTGTGTGTGTGTGTGTGTGTGTGTGTGTGTGTGTGTGTGTGTGTGTGTGTGTGTGTGTGTGTGTGTGTGCTTTGCCACACTTTAAACCCCTTTCACTGTTTTTTTCCAACACACTGCACCCCCACCCAAAAAAAAAAGTTAAATACATTCAATTTAAATTTCCAGACATTCAAAAGGTATATTCAGCACACATTTCGTGAACTGTTTAACACCTTGAGTCAGACTATGTATGATATTTTGAGTCCAAATTATACAAGAGGAGCCGCTCTGCTACCTTACGAGTGGCAATCACAGGTATTACTGCTAAAGCTGTTTGATTTCATGAAAATACTCAATGACACAGCAAAGGAAGGGTAATGAGAGAGCGCCTGCACGCATTTACAATGAAGTACCGCGTACCACGCCTTTATGAAGGTGTATATCCAGTCATGCACCTCATATTTATAATGAAGTGCCAAGTACCACACTCCTGTAAGCTTAAAACACTGACCACGTACCGCGTATTATAATAGAGTACCCGGTACCCTGCTTGTGTGAAGCCGTCCGTCCATTCACGTACCACGCTTTAATAAAAAAAAACGTACCGTCCCCCCATTATAAGAGCGTATTCCAGTCTAGTTACTGTTCTATCATAATGCAACAGTAGCGAGGTGACGTGTGCAAGCTCTACGGGTGGGCAGCGAAGCAGGTGGGTAGTGGGGGATATTTACACAGAATTCTGTAGTATCCTACGTTCACAATTTACAACAATCTAGAACGTGTGAAGGAACGCATCTAATAACGGAAGAATCTACGAGCAATTTCGCCGCCTTACTCTGTTGCATCTTACGTGAGCTAATTAAATGCGCTAGCACACGCCGTGCATAGTTTGAGGGGAAATTTAAAGCACAGGCCTTTGGGAACCCGGAGCTCCGTCTTAGGGCAATAAGAAGGCGCCAGGGTATAGCATGACGCAGCAAGTTTTCATTGCTAATGGGTCACAGGATATAATATGTAAATTTTAGTATATTTTATAATTATTAGTATAACTATGGTATTACACTATTTGTCATGCTATATCTACTGTTACATCTGTTAATACTCTTACATCTAGTACTACTGTTACATTTATTGGTACTACTAATACTACTACTGCTACTTCTACGACGGTTACTACTGCTACTATTGCTACTTCTACTACGGCTGCTGCTGTTACTACTGCTACTACTACTAGTAGTAGTGCTAATACTACTACTACTACTACTGCTGCTTCTACTGCTACTAATACTATTGCTACTATTACTACTACTACTGATAATAATAATAATAATAATAATAATAATAATAATAATAATAATAATAATAATAATAATAATATAGCAAAAATAAGAAGTGACATAGGCAAAAATTTATTCTTAGCCTTAATTAAAAAAAATAAATTCTTGAACATGTCAGGAGAGTGTAGGAGGCTCGTGGGAGTCATACCTTGCTTGTTATCTTTCGCTCCTCCCTGTCACTGCTCCACTAAAACAAAGATAGGGGGAAACAACCCGAGCTGTACTCCACTTACCAGCAGACACCAGAGCCCCACAACACACTACACCACTGAATTTTAATTCCTAATAATGAAGTAGGCGACGGCGAGGCGGGAATAGAAAACACAAACGGTTAAGTTATTCTCTGAAGGTGGTGATTATTTTGATTTATCAACACTTTAAAGAGGGGGGTATATATCATCTATACTAAAAGATTCCTCGTTGTAAAGGAACTAACATCAATCATGTTCTATCGGAGGTAACCTGCGATTTAGAGTATGACCTTGATCCGAAAAAAAATAAGACTGACTATATAAAAAAAATACCTTTGATATACCTCTGACGAGTTTTGAGAGTTTTCCTATTCCTGGAGCCCAGCCTTGGGCCGGTGCCGGTGCTTCCCTGGTCAACCAGGCTGTTGCTGCTGGCGGTCCATTGGACCATAAATCCATTACAGCCTGGTTGATCTAGTCCTGGAGAAGATACTTGTCCAGTTACCTCTTAAAGACTTCTACAACGGTCCCAGTAGTGTTTCTAGTATCTTCTGGTAAGATGTTGAATAATCTGGGGCCCCGGATGTTGATACAGTGTTCTCTTATTGTGCCCATCGCACCCCTGCTTTTCACTGGGTTTATTGTGCACTTCCTCCTAGATCTCTCACTCCAGTATGTTGTTATAACAGTGTGCAGATTCAGGACAAGACCCTCAAGTACTTTCCAGGTATATACGTATTACCATTTATCTCTCTAAAAAATGAGATTATGTTTATATCAAATAGTATTGCTGAGAGACAAAACTGATTCAAGTGTTACAAGGGATCGAATAAGCAGAACGTATAATGTATAAGCGTTGAGCCTGTTAACTACAAGCACCTACAAGGACCACCGTTCGAGTCCCATCCATTTTTCCCTTTATTCATTGTCAGTCGTTTATTACGACTTATATTAGGTTTACAGTGCTAATAAATAATTGAATATGATACATGAAAATTAAATCAAATACAACCTCTAAAAATTGTAAACATCAAGCTTAAAATTAAATATAAAATATATGAAAAATAGGATACACAACAAAATTGCTGAAAAACAAACGTTCCAGCTGGCAATGACAATGTAAAACCTTAACCGAAATTTCTTAACTCTGGAAAAATAAGTGAGATGCAGCCCAGTGACATAACTTGCCAGAAATAGTTCAGTAGGGCTAAATAAGTTATCATGGGTACTGAAAAAATGATGCAGAGAAATTCTGAACGTTGAAGTAATGTACAGAATAATTAATATGCTCTGGATAATTTCTGAACTTCATTAAAATAAGGTTAGTCTTGCACTTAAGAAAATTTGAACACTGAGAGGCCAATCATTTTATTATTTTTTTTTATTATCACACTGGCCGATTCCCACCAAGGCAGGGTGGCCCGAAAAAGAAAAACTTTCACCATCATTCACTCCATCACTGTCTTGCCAGAAGGGTGCTTTACACTACAGTTTTTAAACTGCAACATTAACACCCCTCCTTCAGAGTGCAGGCACTGTACTTCCCATCTCCAGGACTCAAGTCCGGCCTGCCGGTTTCCCTGAACCCCTTCATAAATGTTACTTTGCTCACACTCCAACAGCACGTCAAGTATTAAAAACCATTTGTCTCCATTCACTCCTATCAAACACGCTCACGCATGCCTGCTGGAAGTCCAAGCCCCTCGCACACAAAACCTCCTTTACCCCCTCCCTCCAACCTTTCCTATGCCGACCCCTACCCCGCCTTCCTTCCACTACAGACTGATACACTCTTGAAGTCATTCTGTTTCGCTCCATTCTCTCTACATGTCCGAACCATCTCAACAACCCTTCCTCAGCCCTGTGGACAACAGTTTTGGTAATCCCGCACCTCCTCCTAACTTCCAAACTACGAATTCTCTGCATTATATTCACACCACACATTGCTCTCAGACATGACATCTCCACTGCCTCCAGCCTTCTCCTCGCTGCAACATTCATCACCCATGCTTCACACCCATATAAGAGCGTTGGTAAAACTATACTCTCATACATTCCCCTCTTTGCCTCCAAGGACAAAGTTCTTTGTCTCCACAGACTCCTAAGTGCACCACTCACTCTTTTTCCCTCATCAATTCTATGATTCACCTCATCTTTCATAGACCCATCTGCTGACACGTCCACTCCCAAATATCTGAATACGTTCACCTCCTCCATACTCTCTCCCTCCAATCTGATATTCAATCTTTCATCACCTAATCTTTTTGTTATCCTCATAACCTTACTCTTTCCTGTATTCACCTTTAATTTTCTTCTTTTGCACACCCTACCAAATTCATCCACCAATCTCTGCAACTTCTCTTCAGAATCTCCCAAGAGCACAGTGTCATCAGCAAAGAGCAGCTGTGACAACTCCCACTTTGTGTGTGATTCTTTATCTTTTAACTCCACGCCTCTTGCCAAGACCCTCGCATTTACTTCTCTTACAACCCCATCTATAAATATATTAAACAACCACGGTGACATCACACATCCTTGTCTAAGGCCTACTTTTACTGCGAAAAAATTTCCCTCTTTCCTACATACTCTAACTTGAGCCTCACTATCCTCGTAAAAACTCTTCACTGCTTTCAGTAACCTACCTCCTACACCATACACTTGCAACATCTGCCACATTGCCCCCCTATCCACCCTGTCATACGCCTTTTCCAAATCCATAAATGCCACAAAGACCTCTTTAGCCTTATCTAAATACTGTTCACTTATATGTTTCACTGTAAACACCTGGTCCACACACCCCCTACCTTTCCTAAAGCCTCCTTGTTCATCTGCTATCCTATTTTCCGTCTTACTCTTAATTCATTCAATTATAACTCTACCATACACTTTACCAGGTATACTCAACAGACTTATCCCTCTATAATTTTTGCACTCTCTTTTATCCCCTTTGCCATTATACAAAGGAACTATGCATGCTCTCTGCCAATCCCTAGGTACCTTACCCTCTTCCATACATTTATTAAATAATTGGACCAACCACTCCAAAACTATATCCCCACCTGCTTTTAACATTTCTATCTTTATCCCATCAATCCCAGCTGCCTTACCCCCTTTCATTTTACCTACTGCCTCACGAACTTCCCCCACACTCACAACTGGCTCTTCCTCACTCCTACAAGATGTTGTTCCTCCTTGCCCTATACACGAAATCACAGCTTCCCTATCTTCATCAACATTTAACAATTCCTCAAAATATTCCCTCCATCTTCCCAATACCTCTAACTCTCCATTTAATAACTCTCCTCTCCTATTTTTAACTGACAAATCCATTTGTTCTCTAGGCTTTCTTTACTTGTTAATCTCACTCCAAAACTTTTTCTTATTTTCAACAAAATTTGTTGATAACATCTCACCCACTCTCTCATTTGCTCTCTTTTTACATTGCTTCACCACTCTCTTAACCTCTCTCTTTTTCTCCATATACTCTTCCCTCCTTGCATCACTTCTACTTTGTAAAAACTTCTCATATGCTAACTTTTTCTCCCTTACTACTCTCTTTACATCATCATTCCACCAATCGCTCCTCTTCCCTCCTGCACCCACTTTCCTGTAACCACAAACTTCTGCTGAACACTCTAACACTACATTTTTAAACCTACCCCATACCTCTTCGACCCCATTGCCTATGCTCTCATTAGCCCATCTATCCTCCAATAGCTGTTTATATCTTACCCTAACTGCCTCCTCTTTTAGTTTATAAACCTTCACCTCTCTCTTCCCTGATGCTTCTATTCTCCTTGTATCCCATCTACCTTTTACTCTCAGTGTAGCTACAACTAGAAAGTGATCTGATATATCTGTGGCCCCTCTATAAACATGTACATCCTGAAGTCTACTCAACAGTCTTTTATCTACCAATACATAATCCAACAAACTACTGTCATTTCGCCCTACATCATATCTTGTATACTTATTTATCCTCTTTTTCTTAAAATATGTATTACCTATAACTAAACCCCTTTCTATACAAAGTTCAATCAAAGGGCTCCCATTATCATTTACACCTGGCACCCCAAACTTACCTACCACACCCTCTCTAAAAGTTTCTCCTACTTTAGCATTCAGGTCCCCTACCACAATTACTCTCTCACTTGGTTCAAAGGCTCCTATACATTCACTTAACATCTCCCAAAATCTCTCTCTCTCCTCTGCATTCCTCTCTTCTCCAGGTGCATACACGCTTATTATGACCCACTTCTCGCATCCAACCTTTACTTTAATCCACATAATTCTTGAATTTACACATTCATATTCTCTTTTCTCCTTCCATAACTGATCATTTAACATTACTGCTACCCCTTCCTTCCTTTGCTCTAACTCTCTCAGATACTCCAGATTTAATCCCATTTATTTCCCCCCACTGAAACTCTCCTACCCCCTTCAGCTTTGTTTCGCTTAGGGCCAGGACATCCAACTTCTTTTCATTCATAACATCAGCAATCATCTGTTTCTTGTCATCCGCACTACATCCACGCACATTTAAGCATCCCAGTTTTATAAAGTTTTTCTTCTTCTCTTTTTTAGTAAATGTCTACAGGAGAAGGGGTTACTAGCCCATTGCTCCCGGCATTTTATTCGCCTTATACGACACGCATGGCTTACGGAGGAAAGATTCTTTTCCACTTCCCCATGTACAATAGAAGAAATAAAGAAGAACAAGAGCTATTTAGAAAAAGGAGAAAAACCTAGATGTATGTATATATATATGCATGTGCGTGTCTGTGAAGTGTGACCAAAGTGTAAGTAGGAGTAGCAAGATATCCCTGTTATCTTGCGTGTTTATGAGACAGAAAAAGAAACCAGCAATCCTACCATCATGCAAAACAGTTACAGGTTTTTGTTTCACAGTCATCTGGCAGGATGGTAGTACTTCCCTGGGTGGTTGCTGTCTACCAACCTACTACCAATCATGCGGCCTCTTAATGCATCTCCTCCGGCCTCTGAATGCAGATCTTCGTTATCAAACACGTACAACAATTTAAACAAAGATTTTTCAACCAGATCGGTCCTAGAACTAAGAGAAAATAAATTATGCGATTTTGATGGATTTAACCTGGAGGACAGGAGAATTAAAGAAGACAAGATTATCACTTACAAAATTTTAAGAGGAAGACAGCGGGGAAAACAGGAATAGGCAATTTGAATTGTAAGATCCATGGAGAAGGGAACGTAGGAAGGTTCGTAGGGATACAAAAAGAAAGTAATGGAGGCAAGTTCAATACACAGTTTCTTAGTAGGTATGATGAAGTCCAAGACAACAAGAACCAGTTATGCTGGTCGAAGTAACTTGAGAAGCGGAACCAGGAACTGTGAAACAACTCTCGCAACCACTACTAAATAAGTGCGAGCGCACATGCACACATCCACACACACACACACACACACACACACACACACACACACACACACACACACACACACAACATGGCGACCCTCTACACTCACACGACTACTCATTTTCACAAAAGCATAAAATAAGCAACACAAGCCGAGTCCTGGCAAACACCACAAGCTGAGTACACATCCACATCGATCCAATCCCGGGTTAAAATTAACCTCTGCAGTGTTGTAGAAATTGTTTGAAATTGTGGAGGGAGTAGTCATGATGCCCGGACGACACGACACAATAATATGCAGTAGCGGTGATGCCTGGGCGACACGACACCACTGTGTTGTTTGCTTGATGCCTTAGCCACGACACCACCGTAAGTAGCATTCCTGATGTTTGACACCACAACACCACAGTGTGTACCAATCATAATGTCGGACACCACAACACCACAGTGTGTGCCAGTCATGATGTCTGACACTACAACACCATAGTGTGTACAGGCATGATGTCTGACATTACAACACCATAGCGTGTACCAGTCGTGATGGATGCCTGACACAACACGGTGTAGACGTCATGATGTCTGGCGGCACGACAACACCGTGTGTACTAGTCATGATATGACACCACGATCTGTAGTCATCACGAGCCATAGTACTCTTCTGTAGGCCTGTAGTACTAAACTGTGCTATAAACCCAACCTACCATCAGAGTCAATAAAACGATTAAATAAAGTAGAAACAGTAGGACAATTGTAATCTAACTTTATTCGATCACTACAACTTATGTACACCATATACAAAGTCACAGGCCAAAACAGATGTCACCAGAGTCTAGAATGAGGTCGAAAAACAAATGGAAGAACTTGTTTGTGGCATGCAAAGAGTACGTAACCTTTATTCGGCGCATGTACACACCCTCATTTACAGGCTATCTCCCCCAACCAGCGAACCAGGTGACTGAGGGTTGACGATGGGGTCCCGTCGTTCAACCAGTACCCAGGTTCCAGCCAATGAGAAGATGGTTTTGGCAATCGCAGAGGTTATGTGGGTACCACTCTCCTGTCTGCCCTTGTCATTCCCATTCTAGAGCTGGTTGAAGCACGGTCTGCTCTCTAGTTGCTTCTATTCTGCCTTGCTTACCGTGGAGTGCACTAATACCTATTGCTGTGCATAGTGTATATAGTGTACATACTTCTGTTCTAAATTGGTGAAGGATAATATAAGTCAAAAGTTTTCTGTGTTTATTTTGCTCCCTTTACACCCAGGATAACAGGCCATTTGGACTCCTGGGTTGTAATATCGATCAATTACAAAACGTGATTACACACTCATAAAGAGATGCGGCTCTACAATATGAAGTGTAACAGGTGATGATGCGAGAGGATCTATGTGCCTAGTACGTTCCACAAACTTGGTAACTGCCTCGTGCAACCAGCCTTCACCGGAAGTATGAGACAGCATCAGCACTTCTTGATGGCTAGACCAGCTTGGGGTCGTCGAATAGCCAATAGATCGGTCTGACCAACCGTGCTTTCAGCTGGCTGAGATGACTTGCAGGATCGTGGTTTTGTAAGGCGCATGCCGATTACAGAGTAAAAAAAAAATCATTACAAAGAACCAAGGTAGGCAGCAATGCAAGGTGCACTCGGCTAATGCATTCGGCGCACGCCACAATAGTCGTGATGCCTGGGCGACACACCACGTGTGTAGTAATGATGCCTGGCACCACAGCGAGCAGAAGTCATGATGCCTGACACCACAGCGAGCAGAAGTCGTGATGCCTGACACCACAGCGAGTAGCAGTCATGATGCCTGGCGCCACAGTCCGACAATACCATAGCACCATAACACCAAAAAACTATACCACAGCCGGACACCACAACACCATTAAGCTACAATACTAATACCAGAAGACCACTCCACACTGACACCATAACACCACAACATCAGAAGGTACGAATGGGGAAGTACTACAGCTAACCTACAGCCCCATACTTAGCAGGTTCTAAAATTCAACCCTTCTCATCTCAAATCCTAACACCAAAGCGACGCAAAGTCATGACGCCAAAGAATCATAACACGACTAAACCACAGCACTACACCACAACACTACAACGCCACGGTGTGTAATCATGATGGCTAACACCATAACACCATGTTTAGAGCCTCTCGTCCACTATTGTAATTTTTTTCTTTGTTTTTTCCCTTCCTTTCCTTTCGGCAATCGGAGTGTCTCGGGAGAGAGAGTTACTGCCGCTTCAGTTAGAGCCCGGAGGCGTAAATTTCCTTCTTGGTTACCTATCTCCTCCACTCCCCCATCCTCCCCCTTCCTTTAATCTTCTTTTCCTTCTCCGCCTGTTATTGCTTGCTTCATACTTTTTTCCCTTAAATATTTTTTGTGTCCTTTTGAATATTGTTCCTGCATTTGTCTGTTTACCTGTTGTTTTTATTGTTGTTGTTGTTTCTTCCCAAGAAAAGAACCTGTCTTAGCTTCCCGGTTTATAACCATAAATATTTTTATGTGTCGCAATTATATCACCTCTCATTCCTCGCACTCTGAATAATTAAAGACCTAGTTCTTTCAACTTGCCAGATACCACGTAACCCTCAATTCAGGTCCCCAGTCTAGATGCACACCTTTGGATTTTTTCTCCATCTCTTTAAATTCATAGCAACTTTTGTTTACTGTAAATTTCAGAAACAATCTATTTAATCATCACTGAAGCCTCTTACTCTTAGCGTATCCCTGGTTAGTGTTCTCGTTATTTCGGCATCACACTTAAATAAACACAAACATACACACACATTATATATATACACACACACACACACACACACACACACACACAATATATATATATATATATATATATATATATATATATATATATATATATATATATATATATATATATATATATATATATATATATGCAAAACAACCACTGTGAAAGAACAGAGAAATTCCAAGCGCTTTCGTGACTACTCACATTATCAGGGAACAATAAAAGTAATGATCATGGTATCTCCTGTGCCAGGTAAGTATGATAAAAGTAATGCATCAAAGGAAGGCATATAAAGGGTCTAGACCACACCATACTATCACATCCCACAACAAAGCAACACCTGACACGCGACTCGTAAGAAAGGGAACACTGCAGCAGGCCTGCTGGCCAAACTAGACAGGTCCTTCACACAACCCACGAACAAACTATTCTACCCAAGAATTAAGAAATTCTTAATTCTTGGGTAGAATAAGAGTCAGTTCATATTATCAGTTCATCAACATTTCCAAAGAGAAAATGGGAACCAACACTGATCCTTGGGATACTCCACTACTTACACTTTACTATCCTGATGTTTCATCTTACATCGCAAATTTTTCTTCACCATTATTCAAGAATTTTCTTATCCATACTAATACCTTGCTTCCGCAGTATACCAAGTAGCTTTAAATGTAACACCGTCTCGAAAGCCTTATTCAGTCTACGATTATGTAGTCTACCCATCCCTCTTTTTCCTCTTTAAACTCATGCAATGATGGCTTTGTAAGATTTGTAAAGCATGCAATTTCTGAATCCATGCTAATGTTCTGGTATTTTTAAGATGTTCAGCAAATCTTTTCCTATAATCTTCTCTACTAATTTGTACGTTATACTCCTTCGAGGTGCTGGTCAATAAATCACGGCTCACAGTCACTCTTCTTGAAGAGGGAGAGAGAATGTGTGAGAGTGAATGTACTAACCTATAAGTTCTCACCTATGTGGTTGCAGGGATCGATTCACAGCTCCTGTCCCTTCCTCTTCGGTGGTCGCTACTTGATCTACTCTCTCCCTTGATTGTTATCGTACCTCTTCTTAAAGCTATGTATGGATCCTGCCTCCACTATTTCACTCTTCAAATTGTTCCACTTCTTGACTAAAAAAAAATACTTCTTAACATCCCTTTGACTCATCTGAGGTTTCAACTTCCAGTTGCGCCCTCTAGTTGCTATTTCCCACTTCTGAAACATTCTGCCCCTGTTCACCTCTAAGTACTGTATACGTTATCACATACCCCCCCCCGAGCCCCCAAGTCCTCCAATGTCATCAGGTTGAGTGTGTGTGTGTGTGTGTGTGTGTGTGTGTGTGTGTGCGCGCGCGCGTAAACTCTTCAAGGGCTGGTCATGAATTTCGGCCGTAACAATCCTCGTACCCATTTTTACGAGTATTTGCCAACATGTTAGCAAAACTTCCTCCTCCTCCTCTTCTTCATCTCCGTAAACCACATTTTCCAGCATCTGGAGTTGCACATATGTGAGAGACGCCAGACAGTGCACCCAGGCGAGGCAGACATCCCCTGCACTCCCAATGAATCTGGGACTCTCACTTTTTCTCTGCTCCACTCATGCAATTACACTTAAAAAGTTTTCCCGCAACCTTGCAAATATGTTTTATTTCTCACCCTCGTTACACTGACACTATCAAGCTTCCCTCTTGTGGGCCAAAATACGATCAGATTCTCTCTCTCTCTCTCTATATATATATATAAATATATATATATATATATATATATATATAAATATATATATATATATATATATATATATATATATATATATATATGTCGTGCCGAATAGGCAGAACTTGCCATCTTGGCTTAAATAGCAACGCTCATCTTGCCATATAGGACAAGTGAAAATTTGTGTATGCAATAATTTCGCCAAAATCATTCTGAACCTAACGAAAAAAATATATTTCACTGTGTTTGTTTAGTATTAAATTATTGCAAACAAATCTAAAATATATTTAGTTGGGTTAGGCTAAAATAAATTGCGCTTGTTATAATAAGGAGGCCTGGAGGCCTGGTCACAGACCGGGCCGCGGGGGCGTTGACCCCCGGAACTCTCTCCAGGTAACTCCAGGTTAGGTAAGTTTTCTAAGTTCCTTTTGGTGCAAAATTATAAATTTTTACATCAACATTAATGAAAAAAATATATCTTTAAACGTATAAGAGAAAATTTTAGAAAGGACTTAATTATAAGTGAGTTCTTGCTAACTGACCAGTTTTACATATTCGGCACGACATATATATATATATATATATATATATATATATATATATATATATATATATATATATATATATATATATATATATATATATATATAGACAATCTCAATTTCATGATTTTAATTTTTTTCTTCGTTTTGCCGGTCTCCTTTTTCCGGAGGCCCGTGTTGGTTAAGGAGAGCCGGACTTAATCCAACTAGGACAGTGTCCGTTCTCAATTCCATCGACTGAATCCAGAATTTCTGTTTTCTCTCTCTGGAGAATAAGTGTGGGACTCGCAGTAAAGTTGGTGGAGTTTAAGGAGGAAGGTGAGAGCTCAGTGGAGCTTCCTGTAGGGTGGAGAGTGTTACTGGAGCCAAGTGGTGGGAGTAGCAATGATGGTAGGGTAGTAGTGGTGGTGGTGGTGGTGGTAGGGGTTTTATAAGTGGTAGTGGTGATGATGATGGCAGGGGTTGCATTACTGTTAGTGGTGGTGGTAGTGGTGGTGTTGGTGGTGGTAGTGGTGGTGTTGGTGGTAGTGTGGTGGTGGTAGGGGTTTTATTAGTGGTAGTGGTGGTGGTGATGGCAGGGGTTACATTCATGGTAGTGGTGGTGGTGGTAGTGGTGGTAGAGGTGGTGATGGTGGTGGTGGTGGTGGTGGTGGTAGTGGCGGTAGTGGTGATGGTGGTGGTGGTGGTGGTGACGGCGGCGGCGGCGGTGGCGCTGGTGGGGTACGCTGCAGATATGAAGTTGATGGTGGAGGAAGTATTATACATAGCTAAAAAAAAAATGAAGATGGGGGGGTGTAAGCCTAGAAAGTAGATACGGAACTGAGGACACAAGAAACCTGAGGAAGAAAACTAAGTTCTCAGGAAAGGGCAGTAAAGTTCACCAAGATAAGATTTAAGTTTAACAAAGGCGTTAAGCGAGGTTCACTGAAGAATTAGGTAAGGTTTACTGAGACGTTAAAGCAAGGTTCACTCAGATATTAATGGAGGTTCACTGAGACGTTAAAGCAAGGTTCACTCAGATATTAAGGGAGATTCACTGAGACTTTAAAGCAAGGTTCACTCAGATATTAAGAAAAGGTTCACAAATGTGCTAAGTTATATTGACAAATATACTAGAGAATCTTCTCCAATATATTAAACAATATAGACCAAGTGTGCTAAATGTTGACCAATACACAGGGGCGGATCCAGAGAGAGAGCGAACCAGGGGGCCGAACCACCTCCACCAACCAACCCTTGTGGGCCACTACAAAAAGCATAGAAATAGAGGAACACTGCAAAAGGCCTACTGGCCTATACTAGGCAGTTATGCAATAGGAATTCACAGTAGCCTATTTCGGCTATGAAATCCTTTTGATTTGCCTTGACTGTTATTGCTCATAAAATTGTTACTACTAATATTATAGCATTCAAAACCATCAAACCATACCACAGGCGGGAATAGAACCCGCGATCAGAGAGTCTCAAAACTCTAGACCGTCGCGTTAGCCACTGGGTTCTATCCCCGCCCGTGGTATGGTTTGTTTGCAATCGTGTCATTACGATGCAATCGTGTCATTACGATTTCGTGAGTCATGTTAACGGCTTTGAGGGGACTTGAGCTAGAGTTCCTCACGGCCACGCTAGCTAGAGATTCGTCTGTAAAAACTTGCATTTGTGGTCACAGTGGTGCTTATGCTAACCTTCCTATGGGGTAGAAATATACCTAGTTGGACGAATCTTATTGTGGCTAGCTGGTCCAGTGGCTAACGCGACGGGCTGGAGTTTTGAGACTCTCTGATCGCGGGTTCTATCCCCGCACGTGGTATGGTTTGCTTGCAATCGTGTCATTTCGATTTCGTGAGTCAAAACCATCAAGTCATAAAAAATCGTGCCGGAGTCCTATCACTCAGCCCTTCCCTTGATACAGGCCTACTCTGAAAGACGCTTTTCGGAAAGAGAAATCCCTTAAAGTTACAGTAGACATCACCCATTAAATTGTCCCTACAAATTATAAAAAAAAATCCACACATTTAAAAAGCAAAGAATTCGTGAAAAAATAAAGCCTTCGGTATACGTTCAATTCTCCTTAATATGTTAAGCGGGGTTATTAAAATATTAAGCGAGGTTCTTCAAGATGGGTAGAAAGGTTCTAGGAGACAGTGGACTCTCCCGTCTTGGGAATCACTTCAGACGGGCGGCGGCAGGCGGGGGTTTTACTGGTAAGCAATAGCAAATTTTAAGGCTCATGAAGCTGAATTTATCGGAGAGAGCGCGTGGCTTATGGCTTAATAAGAAGGGTTTTATGGCTAAGGAGGCGAGGTTGAAACTTCAGGAACTTGTTTTACGATTTCATAGATGCATTTTTGTAACTTACTGACTTACTTACCGAACTTACCAGACTTGCTGAGCCTATCCGGCTTACTGAACTTTCAGAGTTCTCGAACGTATTAAACTTAATGATTTGCTGACATACGAAACCCACTAAACTTACTGACTAATAACATTTTCCTAACTTACTGACCTACTGGGCCCAATGAATTACAAAACTTCGTAACTATAGAGCAAAACAGTAACTAACATATGATTTAAATTCAAGTTAAGGTTTAATGTATTCAAAGGGGGGGAGGGGAAGTGCCTTAATACTGGTAAAGGGCTCTTGATCCTAGGTAATGGAGCTACTTCACCCCTCGCCGCAAATGGTAATCGTCTACATAGAGGGTTCAAACGTAGCAGGGTGCGTTTTACTGCTTATTAGAGCAAGAGTTTATGGCTTGGTAAGCCCGCACATATAGCTTGATTTATATCTGGCTTAAAATTAAACTACAGATGTGGTTTAGTGAGTAAGGCTATAAAAATAGATTGTATAGACTTCAAGCACTACTAACTGTATACATGGAACCACAACACTAGGCCAAGGAACTGCCAACTAGTTGTAAATGGAACCTGTGCATGGAGCCACAACAACCTGTGCTTGTAATTACCAACGCCACAACCTGTGCATGGAACCACAACCAGCCACTTTTACTAGGAACTACCAATACCAATGCCGGAAGATGGAACCACAAATGCCTGTACAAGGAACTACCAGCACCACAATCTGTACATAGAACCACAGCCAGCTGTACAAGGAACTATCGGCACAACTGCTGGCACATGGAATCACCACTACTTGCACAAGGAATCACCACCACCTGTACATGGAACCACTACTACCTGTACCACTACTGGTCAAAGAACATTGAGCCACAGCTACCAGTACAAGGAGGCAACATCTGCCTGTATAAAGAATCACCATAACCAATACAAAGAACCATTACTATCTATACAGGGAATCACCATTACCAGTATAGTCATCTCTGCATGTACAAGACGTCACCATTACCAGTATAAAGACATCTCTGCATGTACAAGGAACCATCACTACCACCACCACCTGTACAAGCAGTCACCTCTACCTGTACAACCAACAAATACAAGCTTCAACAATTATCGTCCTTCCAGGCCGACTTCTGTTCCCACACCTCTGTGACTTCTCGTCCTGACAGAAGACTGTCAGAAGCAACGAAGGTCTGGGTTCAACAGAAGAGAAACGTGACACTAACAAGGCAGTGTCTGCGACAGGTGACGAGTCTTAATGAACTTGTGGGAAAGCGCAGGTTCAGGAAATACATGGGAATGATATTTGTCACAATCCCTTTATGTTGAAATGAGGTTATATGTTGTGAAAGCTACATCATCGTCTTTGGAACTGCTGCAGATCATTTCATGACAGGTGACAGCATGAAAACCAGGCAAGCCTAATAAGCAAAGTTCGCAAAATAAGTTCAACTGCCTTACAAATAAAAAAAAATCCCAAATTAAATCCCAGATACTGACAGATATATTTATGTGAGTTACTGAGCACCAGACAAGCCGAGACAAGCCCAACCTCGGGCTCGGCTTGTCTTGGTGCTTGTCTACCAGGCAGTTGCTGCTGGCGATACGCTGACACTCATATCCATCACTGCCATCCATCATTGGTTATCTGGCATTGGTGGAGATATTAGTTGAGTTTTCTCTTGAAGACTAATAGATTTGAATAGACAGATGTTGATAGTGTTCAATTGTGCTCATGGCGCTCCTATTCTATTGTCGCTCCATTGCGTTGTTATGGTAGTGCGTAGATTTGGGACTAGGCCTTCTAGCTCATTCGAAGTATATATTATGATATCTCTCTCTCTCTCTCTCTCTCATCCAGTTCAGAGAGTACATATTTAGGACTCTGAGGGGTTCCCAGTAATTTTAATGCTTTGTTGGCTCTATGCTGGCCGTAAACTATCTCTGTATCTGTTCCAGTTCTGATGTCTCTGTATCAGAACTGTGTTTGACTCTGGTAAACCATACCCCCGGCCGGGATTGAACCCGCGGTCATAGAGTCTCAAAACTCCAGCCCGTCGCGTTAGCCACTAGACCAGCTAGCCACAATAAGATTCATCCAACTAGGTATATTTCTACACCATAGGAAAGTTAGCACAGGCACCTCTGTGACCACAAATGCAAGTTTTTACAGACGAATCTCCAGCTAGCGTGGCCGTGACGAACTCTAGCTCAAGTCCCTTCACTGCCGTCAGTTTGACTCTGGTATGTGCGGAACTGGTTCGCTGTGTTATGTGTCTATATTTTATGTTTTCTTTTATTCTATTTTTTTTATTCCCTTAGATGGTATCTCTTCCACTCTCTCCCGCACCCCCAGAAAAATTTTTTATTGCTTATTATGCCTTGGGCCTCTGGACACAGTTCTGTATCGCTGTACCCTATTTAAGTGGAACTGCTGCAACTTAGGTTGCAACACTGGTTACTAATGATAATTTGCACCTCAATGGGTAAAAAATACTTGCAATCTCAGCATGCTGTAACCTTTTCTGATATGAGAGTAGTCTTATCTTATTCCACATCTGCAAATCCCTGGTACAGTATCTACACATTTCGTCTATCCTCCTCCTGTAGCACTTCGTCTTTTATACCTCAATATTTCTTGGGTTCTTCCCTAGCTATCCTGCTCAGGTTTCTCCTGGCTACGCTGCTCTGCTAAAGTATTATTTACTGCCATATTCCGTGGGTTCTCCTGGTTACCCCACTCTGTATTTTTTTTTTCACCATTTTGTCTCCATTGTTCCAGGTATGTGTTTGTGTTCCTCTATTAAGCATCGTCGTACCTGTCTCACCAGCTCTATTATAGGTCTTTGTTTCCAGCCCTCAATATACAACCTATTGATCGGTAGATTTTCCAAGAAAGGTTATTTTTCGCTTCCTGTTAATATTTAATATGTCTGTTAAGTGTTCGCAGGGTTGTTTATCTCTCCCACAGAACTAGATTCATTTACATATCCTGATTTGTTTGCTAACCGTAATAGTCACCCCAGCAGGGGTCACATGATATTTTTTATGATACATCCCCATATCAATTTTATCGTCTTATGCTTAAGTTTTCCTTTACATTTCTACGGATTTCGTGCGTGCGTGTGTGTGTGTGTGTGTGTGTGTGTGCGAGTGACTGCGCGCGCGCGCGCGTGTGTGTGTGTGTGTGTGTGTGTGTGTGTGTGTGTGTGTGTGTGTGTGTGTGTACTCACCTAGTTGTACTCACCTAGTTGAGGTTGCGGGGGTCGAGTCCGAGCTCCTGGCCCCGCCTCTTCACTGATCGCTACTAGGTCACTCTCCCTGAGCCGTGAGCTTTATCATACCTCTGCTTAAAGCTATGTATGGATCCTGCCTCCACTACATCGCTTCCCAAACTATTCCACTTACTGACTACTCTGTGGCTGAAGAAATACTTCCTAACATCCCTGTGATTCATCTGTGTCTTCAGCTTCCAACTGTGTCCCCTTGTTACTGTGTCCAATCTCTGGAACATCCTGTCTTTGTCCACCTTGTCAATTCCTCTCAGTATTTTGTATGTCGTTATCATGTCCCCCCTATCTCTCCTGTCCTCCAGTGTCGTCAGGTTGATTTCCCTTAACCTCTCCTCGTAGGACATACCTCTTAGCTCTGGGACTAGTCTTGTTGCAAACCTTTGCACTTTCTCTAGTTTCTTTATGTGCTTTACGTGCTTGTGTGTGTGTGTGTGTGTGTGTGTGTGTGTGTGTGTGTGTGTGTGTGTGTGTGTGTGTGTGTGTGTGTGTGTGTGTGTGTGTGTGTGAGACTGCGTGTGTGTGAGTCCGTGTGTGTGTGTGTACTCACCTATTCGTACTCACCTATTTGTGGCTGCAGGGGTCGAGTCATAGCTTCTGGCCCCGCCTCTTCACTGATTGCTACTAGGTCCTCTCTCTCCCTGCTCCATGAGCTTTATCATACCTCGCTTTAAAACTATGTATGGTTCCCGCCTCCACTATGTCACTTTCTAGGCTATTCGACGGCCTGACTACTCTATGACTGAAGAAATACTTCCTAACATCCCTTTGATTCATCTGAGTCTTCAGCTTCCAATTGTGACCTCTTGTTTCTGTGTCCCATCTCTGGAACATCCCGTCTTTGTTCACCTTGTATATTCCGCGCAGTATTTTATATGTCGTTATCATGTATCCCCTGACCCTCCTGTCCTCCAGTGTCGTCAGGCCGATTTCCCTCAACCTTTCTTCGTAGGACAATCCCCTTAGCTCTGGGACAAGTCTTGCTGCAAACCTTTGCACTTTCTCTAATTTCTTGACGTGCTTGACCAGGTGTGGATTCCAAACTGGTGCTGCATACTCCAGTATGGGCCTGACGTAAATGGTATACAGAGTCTTGAACGATTCCTTACTGAGGTATCGGAATCCTATCCGTAGGCTTGCCAGACGCCCGTATGCTGCAGCAGTTATCTGATTGATGTGCGCCTCAGGAGATATGCTCGGTGTTATACTCACCCCCAGATCTTTTTCCTTGAGTGAGGTTTGCAGTCTTTGGCCATCTAAACTATATTGTGTCTGCGGTCTTCTTTGCCCTTCCCCAATCTTCATGATTTTGCATTTGGCAGGGTTAAAATCAAGGAGCCAGTTGCTAGACCAGGCTTGTAGCCTGTCCAGGTCTCTTTGTAGTCCTGCCTGATCCTCATCTGATTTGATTCTTCTCATTAACTTCACATCATCTGCAAACAAGGACACTTCTGTGTCTATCCCTTCCGTTATGTCATTCACATATACCAAAAACAGCACAGGTCCTAGGACTGACCCCTGTGGAACCCCGCTTGTCACACGCGCCGACTCTGACACCTCGTCACGTACCATGACTCGTTGTTGCCTCCCTGTCAGGTATTCTCTGATCCATTGCAGTGCCTTTCCTGTTATGTGTGCCTGATCCTCTAGCTTCTGCAGTAACCTCTTGTGAGGAACTGTGTCGAACTGTGTGTGTGTGTGTGTGTGTTAGTTACCATTTTGTCCTAGTGTGTGTGTGTGACTGCGTTTGTGTTTGTGTGAGTCCGTGTGTGTGTGTGTGTGTGTGTGTGTGTGTGTGTGTGTGTGTGTGTGTGTGTGTGTGTGTGTGTGTGTGTGCGTGCGTGCGTGCGTGCGTGCGTGCGTGCGAGCGCGCGAGCGTGGGCGCGTGTGTGCGTGTGTATCTAAACAAATGTAACAAAGAAATATAAAAAAAAACACGATAATAAATCAAGGAAATATAGTAACAATCCTATTATTCAATTACACATTTTTACAAGTTAAGAATTTACCAATTTTTTTTAACACCTCAGTACATAATAAAAAATAGCTTTTCCATCAATGCTGAACGTTAAGCGGCGCAGGTCAGGTCGATACGCGCCATTACAAGTTCCTGTGGATTCTGAGAAGACGCGGCAGTGAAGGACACGTGTGGGAAACACTTGAGTAAGCTGAGGCTGACCTACTTGAGCATGTACCAGTCGTGGGATACATTCCGTAAGCTTAGAAACACATGGGAAACCACAATACATTACTTAGCTGGAGGCTGCCAGGAGTCAGGTTCAGGCACGCCTCCTTTAAGCTGTGATGTACCTCTGATCTGGTTCCAGATCTCTCCTACCCTCGTAATCCAGCCCAACGCAAGTCTGTTGAATTCCTGGTAAATCAGATTGTTGTTGCTAACACCCCGAAGGTCGTCATAGCTACCATAACTTAGCTTCAGTGTTATTAGTAAATACTGATCACTTATAAACACTACTTCAGCTCCTGAAGCTATACTGGCCCCAGGGAAGCAATAACTCCCGTCCAAAAGAAAATATTTGACTTCTGTATGAGTGGTAGGAGTATAGCTATGTGACAAGTAATGATAAAGGATTAAAAGCAATTTTACCTTCTAGAAGCACTTCATAAAACCTCTTTTAAATAAAACATCGTAATTAAAAAACAAGTCTTCTGCTACATGTTTTTTTTTTCCGCCTCAGTAAGAGTTTGATGTCGCCTTCAACAACCTACTCGACTCTGGCTCTTAACAAATCCGCCAAAATGGAGATGAAACTTGAATATGGTTCAGCCAAGGACCAATAGTTTCGTTGTGAATTGTTTGTTTTGGATGCATTAGCTAAAACATGTACAAGAATACTATATTCCCCTGACAGCTTCAGAAAGAATATACTGCCCTCCGGAATTGCTTATTCCAATCTGGAGTATACACTTCCACCTGGAATCAGTTTCCTCCCTCTGGAATCATGTGGGCTGATCTGGAAGGCCAGCATCAGCGAGCATGTAGAGGCCACAGCAAGCACTTTGATCAATGTTTGCAAGACTGAACTCTGTGGAGACCCTATTAGTCCTATCCTGATCGTGAACTTCACCTTGCCTGGAAAACTGGATTTACTAGATTCATACCGAAGCGCTAAATCCGCAGGGGTAAAGGGGGATGAGGGTCATTCAGTGCTTGGGAGAATGTGAGTAATTCACGTCTGATCCGAGGAAGGGAAGCTCCAGTTTCTCGGGTCAAGAGCGCTTCTCCAGCACCAGAGTACCCAATTAAATAAAGGAATTTGCCCCGAAGAGATGACGGAAGGAGTGAAGGTGAAAAAATATATATTAAATATAGTGGTTACAAAAATATACATTAGCTTTAGCCAGGCTTTAGCTGGCAAGGTCGGCTCATGTTTTCAGGAGGCCTGGTCACAGACCGGGCCGCGGGGGCGTTGACCCCCGAAATTCTCTCCAGGTAAACTCTCTCCAGTACACACATACTAAGTCTTCAGTGAAAGGCTTTGGATCCAAGGAATTGGCGAGAACCTTTCCTTCTTTGGATCAAACCTGATCACCTTCCATTCCCCAGGCACTATAAGGTTCAGTGCTTCCCCCATGAATAATAATAATAATAATAATAATAATAATAATAATATAAATAATAATAAGGCACCAAAACTGATTTAACCAGAAATAAAATGCAATCTACTGAGCCCCTTTACACTAGAATATTTGTGTTCACGGTCCTCATGAGCCTAACCAAAGTAATCTTGAATTTACAACCAAAACTACGTCACTAGCTGCTTGAATGGTTGGATAACAGGTTGGATGGTCTGGCGACCCCCTCCTCCCGCTCTCAGTCCTCTTATCAAATTTTATAATACCATTAACACTTGGTGTTGCTACACTCGATCTTAATATGCTCGGTTTTCCTACACTTGGTGTTCCTATACTTGGTGTTCCTACACTCGGTGTTCCTATACTCGGTGTTCTCACACTTGGTGTTCCTACAATTGGTGTTCCTACACTTGGTTTTCCCACACTTGGTGTTCCAACACTCAGTGTTCCTACACTCAGTATTCCTACACTCGGTGTTCCTACACCTGGTGTTCCTACACTCGGTGTTTCTACACTTGGTGTTGCTACACTCGGTGTTCCTACACTTGGTGTTCCTACACTAGGTGTTCCTAAGCTCCGTGTTCCTACACTTGGTGTTCCTACACTCGGTGTTCCTACACTCGGTGTTCCTACACTTGTTGTTCTTACACTTGGTGTTCCTACACTCAGTGTTCCTACACTCAGTGTTCCTACACTCACTGTTCCTACACTCGGCGTTCCTACACCTGGTGTTCCTACACTCAGTGTTTCTACACATGGTGTTGCTACACTCAGCGTTCCTACACTTGGTGTTCCTACACTTGGTGTTCCTACATTTGGTGTTCCTACATTTGGTGTTCCTACATTTGGTGTGTCTACACTTGGTGTTCCTACACCTGTTGTTCCTACGCTTGGTGTTCCTACACTTGGTGTTCCTACACTTGGTGTTTCTACACTTGGTGTTTCTACATTTGGTGTTTCTACACTTGGTGTTCCTACACTCAGCGTTCCTACACTTGGTGTTTCTACACTTGGTGTTCCTACACTTGGTGTTCCTACACTCAGCGTTCCTACACTTGGTGTTTCTACACTTGGTGTTCCTACACTTGGTATTTCTACACTTGATGTTCCTACACTTGGTGTTTATACACTTGGTGTTCCTACACTTGGCGTTTCTACACTTGGTGTTTCTACAATCAGCGTTCCTACACTTGGTGTTTCTACACTTGGTGTTCCTACACTTGCTATTTCTACACGTGATGTTCCTACAATCAGTGTTCATACACTTGGTGTTTCTACACTTGGTGTTTCTACACTTGGTGTTTCTACACTTGGTGTTCCTACACTTGGTGTTTCTACACTTGGTGTTCCTGCACTTGGTGTTTCTACACTTTGTGTTTCTACACTTTGTGTTTCTACGCTTGGTGTTTCTACACTTAGTGCTCCTACACTTGGTATTTCTACACGTGATGTTCCTACACATGCTGTTCATACACTTGGTGCTCCTACACTTGGTGTTCCTACACTTGGTGTTTCTACACTTGGTGTTCCTACACTTGGTGTTCCTACACTTGGTATTTCTACACGTGATGTTCCTACACTTGGTGTTACTACAGGTGATGTTCCTACACTTGGTGTTTATACAATTGGTGCTCCTACACTTGGTGTTCCTACACTTGGTGTTTCTACACTTGGTGTTCCTACACTTGGTGTTCCTACACTTGGTATTTCTACACTCAGCGTTCCTACACTTGGTGTTTCTACACTTGGTGTTCCTGCACTTGGTATTTCTACACTCAGCGTTCCTACACTTGGTATTTCTACACGTGATGTTCCTACACTTGGTGTTCATACACTTGGTGTTTCTACACTTGGTGTTTCTACCCTTGGTGTTTCTACACTTGGTGTTTCTACACTTGGTGCTCCTACACTTGGTGTTCCTACACTTGGTATTTCTACACTTGGTGCTCCTACAATTGGTGTTCCTACACTTGGTGTTTCTACACTTGGTGTTTCTACACTTGGTGTTCCTACACTTCGTGTTTCTGCACTTTGTGTTTCTACACTTGGTGTTTCTACACTTGGTGCTCCTACACTTGGTATTTCTACACGTGATGTTCCTACACTTGGTGTTCATATACTTGGTGTTTCTACACTTGGCGTTTCTACACTTTGTGTTTCTACCCTTGGTGTTTCTACACTTGGTGTTTCTACACTTGGTGCTCCTACACTTGGTGTTCCTACACTTGGTGTTTCTACACTTGGTGTTCCTACACTTGGTGTTCCTACACTTGCTGCTCCTACACTTGGTGTTTCTACACTTGGTGTTCCTACACTCGGTGTTCTATATTTGACAGGTAAGTTAATTAATAGATTTGTACTTTATATATTTTGGAACAAACGGAGAAAGTAAAAAGAAATTAAGATTATATATTCATGGAGAATCTCTCAATCAGTGGGAGTCACACAGCAAATGATATGAAGAAAGTACCGTATATTTTTAGATACACAAGTAACCTGTACATACGAGAACGAAACTTAAGACGCCGTTTCGGACCAACTTGGACCGGATCTTCGGCATTGCTCCTGTCATGGCATTTTTTTTTTTTTTACTTTTATTTTGAGATACTTCTGACTCCCTCTCAAGCGGTAGGTCAAAATGCAGTTCATTCATTTTCCTTCATTTTTTCGTCGCTTTTTAGATTTTTGTGCCACTGACCGGCCTATAAAATTTCTGTTTGAGAAAAGCTTCCATGTGGAACAGGATAAAGTTAGAGTCATCTAGGAGCCAGTTTTTCAATTCATTCAGTTGGTCTAAAACTTTTAATGCCCTTCTGTCGTGAAAACATGCTTTTAATGAATATTCGCCGAGGAAGTGATGTCCCTAGGAAGATTATAACCAGAAACTACTAATGGCTCCCCGTCATGGGATGTACTAGTTGTCTTCCAGTAGTCCACGGAAAGCAGACTTCACCTCAAGAACATCTACTCTACAAGTTTGAATTAATACTTCATTCTTACACCAGCATCAGCATAAACACCATCCTCTGTAAAGACAAAAAAGAAAAAAGAAGAAAAAATGCAACCTTCCATTGGATGCACCGTTTACAGATACTCGTACATCTGGAAGTTGGTGACTGATGTGCCCAGGAGCATAAGGCATCTTCTCTCTAGCAGAAGTAAAGGTTAGAGAGCAGTCACCTGCGTGGGCATGTTTGTTCGTTTCCTCTCTCTTCTCACTAGAACAGCAACAACTACACAACATGCTGGCCAGCTGGGTCAGTTAGGCAACGCAGCCGTAAAATTGACTTCGTTGGTCCCTCCAGGAGGTATTGCCGGCTTGTGGGAGTTATCTGGCAAGCTGGTTCGTCTGGGGTGGTGTGGGAGGCGGACGAGTTATTGGGATCCGGTCCCCTCCAGGTGATGTGGGGAACGCGTGGGATTTATTGGGACGCTGATCCCTTCAGGTGGTTTTGTGAGAGACGTGTGGGAGATTTTGGGACGCTGGTCCGTTCAATTAGTGACAAGACATGTGGGAGTTTTTGAGACGCTGGCCTCCTCCACGAGGTGTGGGAGACATGAAGGAGTTGTTGGGATGCACAACCATCGATCTCAGCTTATTACCACTATTAAAATCCTCAACTGGTTGCTGGCTGGAGCCGGCCAAGATATAAAAGATGATTGGATGTTAATTTTAGAGCGCCTGCAAGCACCTTCCCGCAGAGCATTTTCAATGGAGTTTCGTATCGCATCTTTCCTCGGAAGATTTCTTCAGTGTCCTCTGCCTCTGCATTCTGCTTTTCTATCCTTGACTCATACACGTAGATAATCCATGATGGTTTATAATCCAGATAAAAGTAGATAGTGTGAACTTACAAGTACTCTGCTCTCTGTCCTTCCCAGGTACGCCATGTATATACATATATAATACACGATACCGACATGTGTCTAATTCTTCTCACCCCATGTATCTTATATGTCTGTGTTACTGAATCCTTGTCTCTCTGCATATCCTCGTATGTGTCACTGTATCCTTAACTCTCTGCCTATCTTCTGGTAAGATGATGAATAGTCTGAGACCACGGATGTTGATACAATGTTCTCTTATGGTTCCCACGAAGCCCCTGTTTTTCGCTGGGTTTACTGAACATTTTTTCTCCCATATATCTCACTCCAGCATGTTGTTATGGCAGTGTGCAAATTTAAGACTAGGCCCTGAAGTACTTTCCAAGTATATATTATCGTGTATATCTCTCTATTTCTCTCTTTGCTTATTTGTGCTTTGCTTATTTGTGCTTGTATATCTGTCTTACCTTTATATGTTAGTATTTTATTGTTAGAAAACTCAAATTGTTATTATCGACTCTTCAATTTCATTAGTCGTTCCAGTAATGAACACAAGAAGGCCTGGCCAGAGACCGGACTGGGAAGTGGGGGGGAGAAGGCGGGAGTCCAAGGGCTCTCCGGCCATGAGCGACCAGTCATGAAGCTTGGTCTGGAACCAGCAGCGGTCTCTTGAAGCAACAGAATCCATTCTGAGGCCAGCGAGCTCGCCCACTCACTGCGTCACACAGGCGTCACATATCACACAGCGTCAAACAGCAGCCACACAACATCGGACAGCGTCACACATCATCACACTATGTCACACATCGTCACAAAGCGTAGCATCACGTCACAAAAAGTTAAAAAGCAACTTTCTGAATGAAGCAACATTTCGCATAATGCAGTCAATTTCTACATGAAGCAAGCGACTTTCTGCATGATGCAAGCGACTTTCTGCATGAAGTAAGAAACTTTCTATATGACGTACTCAACTTTCTACACGAACCAAGTGAAACTTTGTGTATGAAGCAAGCAAAATTTCTGCATGAAGTAACTTTCTGCATGAAGCTACTTTCTTCACGAAGCAAGCAACTTTCTGAACGAAGCAACGTTTTACATGAAGCAAACACCTTACTACGTGAAGCAAGCAACTTTTTGCATGAAGCAGGTAACTTTTGCATGAAGCAAATTTTTACATGAAGCAAGCAAGCTTCTGCACAAAGCAAGCAACTTTCTACACGAAACAAGCAACTTTCTGCACGAAGTAAGCAACTTTCCTCATGAAGCAAGCGATTTTCTGCATGAAGCAAATTTCTGCATATAGCAAGCAAGTTTCTGCATGATGGAAGAAACTTTCTGCATTAAGCAAGCAATTTTTTGCACACAGCAAGCAACTTTCTCCACAAAGCAAGCGACTTTCTGCATGAACAAGCAACTTTCTGTATAAAGCAAGAAACTTTCTCCATAAAGCAAGCAATTTTCTGCATGAAGCAACTTTCTGCACGAAACAAGCAAATTTCTGCATGAAGCAAGAGACTTTCTGCATGAACATTCAACTTTCTGCATGAAGCAGCTTTCTGCATAGAGCAAAAAACTTTCTCCATAAAGCAAGCAACTTGCTGCATGCAGCAAGCAACTTTCTGCATGCAGCAACTTTCTGCACAAAACAAGCAACTTTCTGCATGAAGCGACTTTCTGCATTAAGCAAGCAACTTTCTGCATGAAGCAAGCAACTTTCTCCATGAAACAGCAACTTTCTGCATGCAGGGAGCAACTTTCTGCATGCAGGGAGCAACTTTCTGCTTGAAGCGACTTTTTGCATTAAGCAAGCAACTTTATGTATTAAGCAAGCAACCTTCTGCACAAAAGCAAGCAACTTTCTACACGAAACAAGCAACTTTCTGCATAAAGCAAGCAACTTTCTACAAGAAACGTGAAACTGTCTGCATGAAGCAAACAACTTCCTATATGAAACATGCAACTGTCTGCATGAAGCAACTTTCCGCATGAAGCAAGCAACTTTCTGCGCATTTTAACAACGCACACATAATTCATTAACATAATACGAAGCTAATCACGTCAAAGTTTTTTTCCTTCAGTAATTTAATGTCTCCCGAAACTTTATCAATTAATCTTTTTTATCGCAGAAGCTAATACAGCAGCGCTGACGTCGATGGTGGTAGTGGTGGAAGTTGTCGTGGTAGTAGGTGGTAGTGGTGGATGGTAGGTGGTGGTGGTGGTTGTGGTGGAAGTTGTCGTGGTAGTAGGTGGTAGTGGTGGATGGTAGGTGGTGGTGGTAGAGGTGGTGGTGGTAGTGGTGGTGGATGGTAGGTGGTGGTGGTAGTGGTGGTGGATGGTAGGTGGTAGTTGTGGTGGCGGTAGTGGTGGTGGTTTTGGTGGTGGTAGAGGAAGTGGCGGTGGTTTTGGTGGTGGCGGTAGTGGTGGTGGTTTTGGTGGTGGCGGTAGTGGTGGTGGTTTTGGTGGTGGCAGAGATAGTGGCGGTGGTTTTGGTGGTGGTAGAGGTAGTGGTGTGTGGTAGTAGCAGTGGCGGTGGTTTTGGTGGTGGTAGAGGTAGTGGTGTGTGGTAGTAGCAGTGGCGGTAGTGGTGGTAGTTGTGGTGGTAGTAGATGGTGGTGGTGGTGGTAGATGGTGGTGGTGGTGGTGGTAGTAGTAGTAGTGGTTGTGGTGGTGGTGGTGGTAGTGATGGTAATACTGGTGGTGGCGATAGGTGGTAGTATAACTGGATTATTTGGTGTTCTGGTAGCGGGGAGTAAATGATACGTCTTCGGAGGCTTCGCGCGTCGTCCCTACGCGACAATACTGGTAGTAAAAGAAACTCGGTCTCTCTCTCGTAGGAACAGGGCACAGAACACAAAATAAAAACATATATATACATATGGACATGGAAAAAAAACTTCCTACAGGGAGGGAAGAAAAAAACATGTGGGGTGTGCTAAACATCGTGGTCATAGGCAATGAGCGTCGAAAGGCATCACTGCACGCCTTCCTGCGTCTGGACAGATACTGCAACACAGGAGACATCTGCTGCGGCTGAGCTGTGATGTAACAGGGTACGGTCTCCTCTGGAATGGTGAAGCAGTCATCATAGGAGTCGCTGCAGGTTTTCACTCAACCTGGGGCACGACATGCTGGTGCCCTCGAGTGAGGCGTCGACAAAACTCGGCAACTGGGCAGGACTTCTGGCAAGCGACTCAGGAGGACACTTCTCGACTGGTACTGTCGCTGGGCTGTCACTGCCGGCGAGCGTGGAGCGAGTCGTGGCAGAGACGAACGGGCGAAACATCTGGGAGTCGTAACATCATACACCAGACTGCAGTGAGAGAGCTAGCTGTCAAAGTGACATCTTTGTGCAGGCTGCTCACTGAAGCTTGTGACACGAGGCTGACACAGCGTGTCATTCTCTCGACAGTTGGAGTTATAGCAGAGATTAGTCTAAGCGTCCCCAGACTTGTTTCTCTACATATAACTGCACTCTGACGGTCTGGAGGTGAAGTGAAACAAATCTCGATGGGAATCGTAGCAGGTACGATTCTGCAGAACATCACGAGCGACGAGCATAAAAGCTTTCTGTACAAGAGGGCTCGGTCACTCGGGGCTGTCTTGACATCAGCTGTCATACGCACTGGTCACATCGGGTGACTTAGCACAGTGGTGCTACTCAGGTCTGGCTCAGACCTCACTGGACACACGGAAACTACACACCCGCGGTACAACATGGCTTAAACTAGCAAATGATGCTTTTCTGTGCATAAAACTGACTAAGACATACTAAAATGTGAGAACACTGACTGAGAGGAATTAACACACGACATATATCTTCTCTTAGTCTTCTCGACAATATTTAAACAATTACTGAACACTCGATGGTGACATCATGTGATGTCAGGCGTGATGACATCAGCAGCACTGTGACGTCAGGCAGACATCGTGACGTCATGACGTGGCCTGGGACATCTGGCTCGGTAACTCACGTGGCTGGTAGATCTACATGACATCGCCCACACCCACGTGGCGTCGGGATCCACGTGGTGTCGTGATCTACGTGGCATGCTGATCCACGTAGCTTCGAGTGGCCTCGGGCACTCGGATACACAGCTCTGGCAATGAATCACACGGAAAACAGCAGAAAACACAGCAGAGGGAGTGGGCAGTGGTGAGTGGTGTATGGTAGTGTGGTGGCGAGGAGCGTGGGTGAGTGTATGGCGAGGGAGCATCTGGCCATTCCCTCTCCCACCCACAAACAGAGAAACACACTGGACGCAGAAATCACCACAAGACTCACCTCTGGCTTGCTGAAACAGCTGTGCTGAGCTGAACAACAACAGCAACATATGAGTGACGCTGAACACGTGACTTGAGAAACAGCGTGGGACACTGTAGCGTGGGGTCACTTACAATTCTCGCAGAATTTCGGCAAATTTCGGCCTGGATCCTGCTTGTACCTGTGTCTGGATGCTCAAACGTGCAGACACGACATCAGGATAACTTGTTGAGAGACGGATGCTTCTTGTGTAGGGTGATGAAGTGAAGATGACTTCATGCCTCTCCTTCCTCTCTCCGGGCAAACAACTGCTGCGACCACCGCTGCTACCAATGTTTAATGGGTTTGTTGATAGCCTGTAGCGGGTGGTTTATGATATACTTCTTCGGAGGTTTCTTTGTTTATTGTTAAGTCGTGGTGGTTAAACAGGCTTGTGTGTTTGTGCCCATGGCCCGGGCAGGGCCATCCCACGAGAGAGAGCTGGGAGGCCTTGTGTCTTACTGCTAGGCCACTGTGTGAGTGAGAGAGAGGCAAGTCTGGGTATACTGAAGTGGCAAGGCCTATAGGTGGCAGCACCAGCATGGCGCGAAATATGAACTAAGCTGGCAGACAGCATGGGCTGTCTGTGCAGACAGTACAGGCTGTCTACAGTAGTGGTGGTGGGTGGTAGGTGGTAGAGGTGGCAGGTGGTAATAGTGGTAGTGATGGTAGTTGTGGTGGTGGTAGTGGTGGAAGCTGTGGTGGTGGTAGTGGTGGAAGCTGTGGTGGTGGAAGGTGGTGGTGGTGGATGGTAGGTGGTAGTGGTGGTGGATGGTTGGTGGTAGGGGTGGTAGTTGGTGGTGGTGGTGGTGGTGGTGGTGGTGGTGGTGGTGGTGGTGGTGGTGGTGGTGGCGGTGGTGGTCGTGGTAGTGGTGGTGGTGGTGGTAGTTGTCGTGGTAGTGGTGGATGGTAGGTGGTAGTGGTGGTGGCGGTAGTAGTAGTGGTTGTGGTGGTAGTGGTGGTACTAGTGGTGGTGATAGGCGACAGTAGTAGTAAGTGGTAATGGTGGTAGGTGGCAGGGGTGGTAAGTGGTAGTGGTGGTAGTAGTGGCAGTGGTGGTGGTAGTAGTGGCAGTGGTGGTAGTAGTGGCAGTGGTGGTAGTAGTGACAGTGGTGGTAGTAGTGGCAGTGGTGGTAATAGTGGCAGTGGTGGTAGTAGTGGCAGTAGTGGTAGTAGTGGCAGTGGTGGTAGTAGTGGTGGTAGTAGTTGCAGTGGTGGTAGTAGTGGCAGTGGTGGTAGTAGCAGTGGTGGTAGTAGTGGCAGTGGTGGTAGTAGTGGCAGTGGTGATAGTAGTGGCAGCAGTGGTAGTAGTGGCATTGGTGGTAGTAGTGGCAGTGGTGGTAGTAGTGGCAGTGGTGATAGTAGTGGCAGTAGTGGTAGTAGTGACAGTGGTGGTAGTAGTGGCAGTGGTGGTAGTAGTGGCAGTATAGTGGCAGTGGTAGTAGTAGTGGCAGTGGTGGTGGTAGTAGTGGTAGTAGTGGTAGTAGTGGCAGTAGTGGTAGTAGTGGCAGTGGTGGTGGTACTGGCAGTAGTGGTAGTAGTGGCAGTGGTGGTGGTACTGGCAGTGGTGGTGGTACTGGCAGTGGTGGTGGTACTGGCAGTAGTAGTGGCAGTGGTGGTAGTAATGCCAGTGGTGGTAGTAGTGGCAGTGGTGGTAGTGGCAGTGGTGGTAGTGGCAGTGGTGGTAGTGGCAGTGGTGGTAGTAGTGGCAGTGGTGGTAGTAGTGGCAGTGGTGGTAGTAGTGGCAGTGGCAGTAGTAGTGGCAGTGGTGGTAGTAGTGGCAGTGGTGGTAGTAGTGGCAGTGGTGGTAGTAGTGGCAGTGGCAGTAGTAGTGGCAGTGGCAGTAGTAGTGGCAGTGGTGGTAGTAGTGGCAGTGGTGGTGGTACTGGCAGTAGTGGTAGTAGTGGCAGTGGTGGTGGTACTGGCAGTAGTGGTAGTAGTGGCAGTGGTGGTGGTACTGGCAGTAGTGGTAGTAGTGGCAGTGGTGGTGGTACTGGCAGTAGTGGTAGTAGTGGCAGTGGTGGTGGTACTGGCAGTAGTGGTAGTAGTGGCAGTGGCGGCAGTAGTAGTGGTGGTAGTAGTGGCAGTGGTGGTAGTAGTGGCAGTGGTGGTGGCAGTGGTGGTAGCACTGGCAGTGGTGATAGTAGTGGCAGTGGTGGTAGTAGTGGCAGTGGTGGTAGTAGTGGCAGTAGTGGTAGTAGTGGCAGTGGTGGTAGTAGTGGCAGTGGCGGCAGTAGTAGTGGTGGTAGTAGTGGCAGTGGTGGTAGTAGTGGCAGTGGTGGTAGTAGTGGCAGTGGTGATAGTAGTGGCAGTAGTGGTAGCAGTGGCAGTGGTGGTAGTAGTGGCAGTAGTAGTGGCAGTGGTGGTAGTAATGCCAGTGGTGGTAGTAGTGGCAGTGGTGGTAGTGGCAGTGGTGGTAGTGGCAGTGGTGGTAGTGGCAGTGGTGGTAGTAGTGGCAGTGGTGGTAGTAGTGGCAGTGGTGGTAGTAGTGGCAGTGGCAGTAGTAGTGGCAGTGGCAGTAGTAGTGGCAGTGGTGGTAGTAGTGGCAGTGGTGATAGTAGTAGTGGTAGCTGGGATCACTGTACACAGACCTACACATCACAAGTCACTCCTCAACCAAAGAACAAACACGTCACATCACCTCAATAACAGCCCTCATCAATGTTCCATGTAAATATTCCTCCTGATTATCACAAATAAATATCCCTCAGAATATCGACCCGAATACTTCCCATGAATGAAAAAATATATCCTCCAGATATCCCTCAATAAATATTCATAAATATTATCCGCTAATCTTCCTCGTGAATAGCAAAAATGATACTTAATCTACCCTCCCAGAAATGTTATTATTTATCTCATTATGATGATTGTAATTATAATGGAGCTTTAGTAAATATTATTCCCATTACTGGTAAATTACTTCAGTGCTAAATACCATTAATGAACTACCATTATTGTTCTGACTGCCATTAATGTACTGACTACCATTAAAATACTGACATCCTTTACTGTACTACCATTACTGTCCTGACTGCCATTATTGTCCTGATTACCATTACTGTACTGACTACCATTATTGTACTGACTAACATTAATGTACTGACTACCATTAATGTACTACCAATATTTTCCTGATTACCATTATTGCCCTGACTACCATTAATGTCCTGGCTACCATTAATTTACTATCATTATTGTCCTGACTACCATTAATCGACTACTATTATTGCCCTGACTACCATTAATGTACTGACTACCATTATTGTCCTGACTACCACTATTGTCCTGACTACCATTAATGTACAGACTACCATTATTGTTCTGACTACCATTAATGTACTGACTGCCATTATTGTCCTGGCTACCACTATTGTCCTGACTACCATTAATGTACAGACTAACATTATTGTACTGACTACCATTAATGTACTGACTACCATTAAAGTACTGACTACTATTAATATACTGACCACCATAATGTCCTAACTACCATTAAAGTACTGACTACTATTAATATCCTGACCACCATAATGTCCTAACTACCATTAATATCTTGACTACCATAATGTCCTGACTATCATAATGTCCTGACTACCATTAATGTCCTGACTACCATTAATGTACTGACTACCATTAATGTAATGACTACCATTAATGTTCTGACTACCACTAATGTACTGACTACTATTAATGTACTACCATTAATGTACTGACTACCATTAATGTACAGAATACCATTAGTGTACTGGCTACCATTAATGTACTACCATTATTGCCCTGAGTATCATTAATGTACTGTATACTATTAATGTACAGAATACCATTAATGCACTGACTACCATTAATGCACTGACTACCACTGATGTCCTGACTACCATTAATGTGCTGACTACCATTAATGTACTGCATATCATTAATGTACTGACTACCATTAATGCACTACCATTAATGTGGTGACTACCATTAGTGTACTACCATTAATACCCTGACTACCATTAATATCCTGACTACCATTGATGTCCTGACTACCACTAATGTACTGACTACCATTAATGTGCTACCATTAATGTAATGAATACCATTAATGTAATGGCTACCTTTAATGTCCCGACTACCATTACTGTACTGCCTACTATTAATGTACTGACTACCATTAATGTACTGATTACCATTAATGTACTGACTGCCATTAATATACTGACTACCATTAATGTACTACTATTAATGTACAGAATACCATTAATGTACTGACTACCATTAATGTTCTGACTACCATTAATGTAATGACTACCATTACTGACCTGAGAACCATTAATATCCTGGTAACAAGTTTGGTTGATCCTCTGTGTGTAATTCCAGTCTTTGAGGGAAAGGTCTTGGTCCATGGAACCGGACCAAGACCTCTCCCTTCCTTGGATCAATCCTGACTGCCTCCCCATCCCGAGGCGCTGTAAGACCCGTGCGTGCTTAGCGCTTACCTTTGAATTTCACTGTAAATTGTCTTTTACAATGACGGGGAAGCGGTAAACTCATACGGGTCAAGCGTGCCACAAGCTGCCTGATCCAGTAATTTCAGTAATTTAAGTGTGATCGCGAGATTCCCAAAATTATTGAAAAACAAATGATGAAAGGTCATTAGCGAGGTAATTAATCTTAATTATCCGCGGACAGTCCAAACAGGACTACTGACAGAGGTGCACACAAACCCACAGAAACACTGACACACACATACACACACACACACACACACACAAAATGATTAATGATATCTGGTCCTCATTAATATATCAACGATGAAATATTTACCCTCTAAAGGCTAGCGGAAATGTTCAGACTTTCTTGATGCATTTTTTGCGTAATTATAAGGAGGCGTTATAAACTCCTTGGGGTCACATATGTCACACTGCCGAATATGTAAAACTGGTCAATTAGCAAGAACTCATTTAAAATTAAGTCCTTTCTGAAATTTTCTCTTATACGTTTAAAGATATATTTTTTTCATTAATGTTAATGTAAAAAAATTTAATTTTGCACCAAAAGAATCTTAGAAAACTTACCTAACCTTATCATAACAAGAGCAATTTATTTTAGCCTAACCCAACTACCATTAATGCACTGACTACCACTGATGTCCTGACTACCATTAATGTGCTGACTACCATTAATGTACTGCATATCATTAATGTACTGACACCATTAATGCACTACCATTAATGTGGTGACTACCATTAGTGTACTACCATTAATACCCTGACTAACAAACACAATCAAATATATTTTTTTCGTTAGGTTCAGAATGATTTTGGCGAAATTATTGCATACACAAATTTTCACTTGTCCTATATGGCAAGATGAGCGTTGCTATTTAAGCCAAGATCGCAAGTTCTGCCTATTCGGCACGACATTTTATATATATATATATATATATATATATATATATATATATATATATATATATATATATATATATATATATATATATATAAATATATATATATATATATATATATATATATATATATATATATATATATATATATATATATATATACATATATATATATATATATATATATATATATATATATATATATATATATATATATATATATATATATAATGTGTGTGTGTGTGTGTGTGTTGAAGCCTACACTACGTCTCTCTCTCTATATAGACAGAACTGTGTATCTCTCTGTATTTGCTGTACTTGTCTGTTCTGTTTGTGTTTGTGTGTGTCTGTCTGTCTGTCTCTCTCTCCACCACTAGCATCACTTTGACACGACCACCACCCACAAAGCCACCGCCACCACCCCTTCCGCACAAGCACCTACCATCTCCCACCAAGCCTCCACTACCAATCATGACACCACCACCACCCACTAAGACCCCACCAAGTATCTCCTACCCACTAAGACCCCACCAAGCATCTCCTACCCACTAAGACCCAACCAAGCATTTCCTACACACTAAGCATCTTCCACCCACCAAACATCTCAAACTCATCACAACCCACCAAAGCGTCAACCACCCACCACCACCTACCATGCCAACACCACCACCTACCATGCCACCACCACCACCTACCATGCAACCACCACCACCCACGAAGCATCGCCCACCCACCACCACCCACCAAGCCTCCCTCTATCCACTACCCTTAGCATGCTCTCGCAAGTTATCACCTCTACACCCTTTCCCTCATTTATCTTGTTCACGCTTTAACTGACCATTTTGTTCCGCTCCCTTTTCTTCCCCACCTACTTCTCGTCGTTCTAATATATATATATATATATATATATATATATATATATATATATATATATATATATATATATATATATATATATATATATATATATATATATATATATACAATAAGATCACAGTAAACAGGTGATTCCAGAATATGCAAAACAACCACTGTGAAAGAATAGAGAAGTTCCAAGCGCTTTCGTGACTACTCACATTATCAAGGAACAATAATGCGAGTAGTCACGAAAGCGCTTGGAACTTCTCTATTCTTTCACAGTGGTTGATTTGTATATATATATATATATATATATATATATATATATATATATATATATATATATATATATATATATATATATATATATATATATATATATATATATATATATAATGTCGTGCCGAATATGTAAAACTGGTCAATTAGCAAGAACTCATTTAAAATTAAGTCCTTTCTAAAATTTTCTCTTATACGTTTAAAGATATATTTTTTTCATTAATGTTAATGTAAAAATTTTTAATTTTGCACCAAAAGAATCTTAGAAAACTTACCTAACCTTATTATAACAAGAACAATTTATTGTAGCGTAACCCAACTATATATATATTAGATTTGTTTACAATAATGTAATACTAAACAAACACAGTGAAATTTATTTTTTTCGTTAGGTTCAGAATGATTTTGGTGAAATTATTGCATACACAAATTTTCACTTGTCCTGTATGGCAAGATGAGCGTTGCTATTTAAGCCAAGATCGCAACTTCTGCCTATTCGGCACGACATTATATATATATATATATATATATATATATATATATATATATATATATATATATATATATATATATATATATATATATATATATATATATATATATATATATATATATATATATATATATATATATATATATATATATATATATATATATATATATATATATAGGGAGGTACGACCTCTAGAACTGTCCTGGGGACCCTCATCCTCAGAGAAAAGAATAAACTTGCTTCAGGGAAAACTCAAGGTTCTCCCTGAAGCTGGTTGAGAATTTTCTCCTACCACCCCCTATATTTTATGTATATTTTATTTAAAGACAAAATACATTGACAAAACATTAACAATATATAAATATATATATATATATATATATATATATATATATATATATATATATATATATATATATATATATATATAAACACACACACATACACAAGTATACGTGTGTGTGTGTGTGTGTGTGTGTGTGTGTGTGTGTGTGTGTGTGTGTGTGTGTGTGTGTGTGTGTGTGTGTGTGTGTGTGTGTGTGTGTGTGTGTGTGTGTCATGCCGAACAGGTAAAACTTACGAGTCTGGCTTAAATAGCAGCGAACTTATTGCCGAATAGGGCAAGCGAAAATTTGAGTATGCAATAATTTCGCAAAAATCATTCTGAACCTAACGAAAAAAATATATTTCATTGTGTTTCTTTATTTTTAAATTACCGTAAACTTATCTAAAATATATTTATTTGGATTAGGCTAAATTAAATTGCGTTTTTTATAATAAGGTTAGGTAAGTTTCCTAAGGTTCTTTTGGTACGAATTCATTATTTTATTATAAAAAATGAAAAAAATATATCTTTAAAAGTATAATAGAAAATTTTAGAAAGGACTTAATTTTAAGCAAACCTTACCACTCTATCTCTCTCTCTCTCTCTCTCTCTCTCTCTCTCTCTCTCTCTCTCTCTCTCTCTCTCAACTACTATTACACTGTCCCCTTTTCCCCAGTTTAGTTCCAATATTTCATGCTAAATAATGACTCGCTGCCTCCTTTCATTTGGCTGGTCTCCCTCTCGCACTATATATTCCCATTCACCAGTCTTCTCCACAAAAATTCTCCCCTCCCTCCTTCTCTACTTCCCTCATTTTGCACTTGCCTTCTTCTCTCCTTCCCTACTTTTCTCATTTTGCTATCGCGTCTTCTCTCCTTTCTTCTCTCATTTTACCTTTGCCTGTCTTGCCCTCCCTCCATACTTCTCTCAGCTTGTCCTAGACTGTCACACACACACACACACACGCACACACACAAACACATGCATACATACACATGTGTGTGTATTAGTTACTGTTTTGTCAAAGACACTTGTCGATAAGACACTTAGTCTGTTCTGTGTGTGTGTGTGTGTGTGTGTGTGTGTGTGTGTGTGTGTGTGTGTGTGTGTGTATGTGTTGAGGGGGGGGGGTCGTATATTTCCGACCTGTCAGCCTAATCTGCATTTCTTTGTTATCTCTTCCTGTCTTTCTTTTTGTCTCTGCTTTTTATTCTGTCTCTGTATGCATGTCTGTTTCTCTCATACCCCCCCCACACACACTCATACACACACACATACACAGCTTTCATACTCATTACTCGCATGAAGGTTGTACTTTCTGCCTACAAAACAGTAGACATGGTCACAACGTTCACGATACATAGATTATTATAATCATAACTAAGCTCTAAACCCATAATGGTCTCGATATTTAAAGTTATCGATGAGGAGGACATACACTGCTTGAAACCCCGGAAACAGAATAAAATTATTATTATTATTATTATTATTATTATTATTATTATTATTATTATATTTAAGAGTTATGTAGTGCTTAGAGAATAATAAGTATTCATGTTTGATCTGGGTAAACAGAAGCCCCCCCCCTCCCTCTTCTTAGCAAGGTACATACTTCAAGTGACTACTCGAGAAGACAAATGAAGACTAGTTGGGAGCAAAAGTAAATCTGAACGAAAGAGATGACTTATTATAGTTATTATTATATTTATTTTTATAATTATCATTATTAATGATTAGGAGAAAAAATTTACCCGTAGGGGTCACAGAGTGTTTGGGTCACCGAAAGTAAGCAGGCTTGATTCAAAGGGAAATGTAGCTCCATTTCATTGGATTACGAGGTACTCATCAGCAAGGCACCGGCTTGAAGGGACGAGTGATGAACTAGACTAAGAAATAAGGTACCAGAAGAGAGCTAGGTACACCGAGGAATGTACTATGGTGGGTAGACTCACCTGGGTAACCTTACCAGTACACCCTCGCCACCTTACACTAGTACACCTTCAGATAGGGGCTCTTTAATTACGAACATTGATTTTTTCCACTTCATCGAATGGCCGTAGGAACTATGGTGAACCACACACGGGCTGTTCACATCTTCCTGGCTACGAGCAGGTTTGCGTTCTTCGAGCCGTTGTTTCAGATTTCTAGCCGTTTTTCCCACATATATTTTATCATAGCCACCTCACGGGATGATGCAGACCCCTGCGTTGACATCTGTGAGGGTAACTGTGGCCTTCCTAACCAGATCCTTGACGGTTGGAGTCATATAGTGTCTGGTGGAATGGGAGGCATTCAGGTTCCATCCAAGAAATGGAAGGGTGAAGCTGGTGTTAGTTTAATATCATTATGTATCCCGTACCCATTCCGTGGGTGCCAGCAGAAAAATAAGACAGAGGTATGTAATGGGTCGAGGTACTGAGTCTCTGGAGCCGGTGTTCACACTCAGCCACGCTAGGACATTATCCAGGTTATTGGCTACCTTACCACACGGGAGAACAATGTGCCTCCTAGTGAAGTTGTCGTGTTCATGATGCAATGTTTCCTCCTGCTGTCACTGATTAAACTGAACAGGAAATGTAGACTAGTGAACACATGTTAGATGTAAGAGGCTTCCTTGTTGAAGAATGTCGGACTGAAGATCCTACGGGCAGCTTACTTGCACAGTGCATTCATTTCCCTCTATTTCCCGTTTCAATAAAATTATAATCAGCACATGGACACAAAAATATAAAACACAGAGTTGGCCTGTATGTTTCGACCCCACCTGGGAGTCAAATATGATAATCAGTTTTATTTCCCATGTGCTTCTCTCTCTCTCTCTCTCTCTCTCTCTCTCTATATATATATATATATATATATATATATATATATATATATATATATATATATATATGTGTGTGTGTGTGTGTGTGTGTGTGTGTGTGTGTGTGTGTGTGTGTGTGTGTGTATGTCGTGACGAATATGTAAAACTGGTCAATTAGCAAGAACTCATTTAAAATTAAGTCCTTTCTAAAATTTTCTCTTATACGTTTAAAGATATACTTTTTTCATTAATGTTAATGTAAAAATTTTTAATTTTGCATCAAAAGAATCTTAGAAAACTTACCTAACCTTATCATAACAAAAGCAATTTATTTTAGCCTAACCCAACTAAATATATTTTAAATACGTTTATAATAATTTAGTACTAAACAAACACAATCAAAAATATTTTTTTCGTTAGGTTCAGAATGATTTTGGCGAAATTATTGCATACACAAATTTTCACTTGTCCTGTATGGCAAGATGAGCGTTGCTATTTAAGCCAAGATGGCAAGTTCTGCCTATTCGGCACTATATATATATATATATATATATATATATATATATATATATATATATATATATATATATATATATATATATATATATATATATATATATAAAACAACCCTGCGCTAGCCAAGGATTCTCGAACCAATGTTGTACTGGCCTGCCTCATGGTGAGCGAGAACCACATGACGCTTCAAACCACAGGACCGCCCAACCCTACAGGAATGGCGCAGCCAGCACAGAGCTAGTTGTTGGGCCGCCATCCGAGGACATACGGAGGTGTGGGAGCTTCTAAGCTAATTTCATTCTCAACCCTGTTTGGTGTACTAGCCACACGAGCAGCATTTATATATTATTGTAACCACGAACCCTCCCCCTCTCACTCTCTCACACAGACACACACACACACACAATATATATATATATATATATATATATATATATATATATATATATATATATATATATATATATATATATATATATATATGTCGTGCCGAATATGTAAAACTGGTCAATTAGCAAGAACTCATTTAAAATTAAGTCCTTTCTAAAACTTTTTCTTATACGTTTAAAGAGATATTTTTTTCATTAATATTAATGTAAAAATTTATAATTTTGCATCAAAAGAATCTTAGAAAACTTACCTAACCTTATTATAACAAGATCAATTTATTTTAGCCTAACCCAACTAAATATATTTTAGATTTGTTTACAATAATTTAATACTAAACAAACACAGTGAAATATATTTTTTTTCGTTATATTCAGAATGATTTTGGCGAAATTATTGCATACACAAATTTTCACTTGTCCTATATGGCAAGATGAGCGTTGCTATTTAATCCAAGATCGCAAGTTCTGCCTATTCGGCACGACATATATATATATATATAACATTGAGTCCATGTATTCCTGTATATTTTATAATTCCATTAAGTTAATGTGAGCATAAACTTTGTTATTGTTTTCCAATATGACTATTTGCAATGTTGTGAGTTGTGTTATGGTCATAGTTTTCTCCCAGCGAGCCATCATGGTGGTGCCTGTGCACACAGGGAGCGCACACACACCATCCTGTGTGTGTGTGTGTGTGTGTGTGTGTGTGTGTGTGTGTGTGTGTGTGTGTGTGTGTGTGTGTGTGTGTGTGTGTGAGGGGGGGAGGGTGAAATTATAAAAAAAAATTGGAGTGGAAGAAATACAGAACTTAAGAAAAGCCAGAATGAGCACAAGAGCTACGATATAAATTGATTTAAAAGGAATCTGACTGACAGTTCAAAAATGAGGTATCAGTGGCAAGACGGGGAAAGTGATTCCACTCATATTCATATAAGGATTAAAACTGATAGTGCTGAAGAGGGTGTCACAGTGTGAGAAGGAAGATCAGAGAACTTCAGCAGCAGCAACAACGGTGCCACCAGCGGCAGCAGCAACAACGGTGCCACCAGCGGCAACAGCATCAACAACGGTGAGAACAACGAGAGCCACAAGAGTAACAACAACAGAAGCAGCAGAACCAATGAATCCACCAACACTGTTACCTCCTCCACCACCGTCACCACTATCACCTCCTCCTTGACCACCACCACCGCTACCGCCACCACTACTGCTGCCTCCTCCACCACCATCACCACTACCTCCTTCTCCTCCTCCATCACAACCACCACTACCACCAAGAATTGCACAGCTACCACCCCTTACACTAGCAGTAGCGTCACAGCCGCCGCCGCCGCCGCCGCCGCCGCCGCCGCCGCCGCCGCCGCCGCCGCCGCCGCCGCCGCCGCCGCCGCCACCACCACCACTACCACCACCACCACCACCACCAGCAGGGGTGACGACGTCGACCCGACTTGCCAGCTGTCACGCTGCCCTGACTCTCGTCCCATTTCCAGATGAACCCCAGCAGGAGGCGGAGCAGAGGGAGGAGAGGAAGTGCTGGGAGAGAGGAAAGGGAAGGAGTAGTGGGAGAAACAGGACGGAAGATGTAGTGTAAGAGAAGGGACGGAAGGTTTAGTGGGAAGGAAGGGGGCTGAGTTGTGGGAAGGAATAAGGGGAAGGAAAGAAGAGGGCAAGAGAAAAAGGAGACGGAATTAGAGAACACTGCATCGTCGTCAAGGGTCAAAGGCTCTTCACCCTTCCACCAGAAGATACAAACACTGCTGGAGCAAAGGTACGCGTTTTAAAGAGAAAACTTGACCAACACCTGAAACATGTGCCAGATCAGCCAAGTTGTGATAGCTAAGTAAGCCTTCTGGCAGCTAGCAGCAACAGCCTAGTTAACCAGCCAGTCAAGAAATCTGGCCTAAGGTCGAGCAGTGTTGGTACAAGAAGTCTCGAAACCTATCACAGGTGTGTCACAGGGAGACGAAGGAGGAAGAGAAGGAATAAATAATAAAGAGGAAGGGTGAATTAAAAAAAATAGCCAAGGCAATCTTGCAGAAAAAAAGGGGGTAAGGTGAATGTTAATAAAGATGGAGAAGGGAAGGAGAGGGGAAGCTTCTGCAGTGGAAGAGGGGAACGCAAGGGGGAAAAATGGAAGGTGAAAGGGAGAGGAAATGAAAAAAAAAAAGTTTAAGGGAGTAAACAAAAAATTCCGAGGAAAAGTAAAGAGGAAGCGGACAAGCGGAGGAGGAATGAGAGGACGGAGGGGCAAGAGAGAGAAAAAAAATAGAATAAAAAGAAAATCACGAGGAAAAAAAAAGAGAGTGGGCCAGACCAGAGGGAGAGAAGTAAAAAACAAAACAAAAAAAAAAGGAGTAAGGGGGCAGAAAGGAGAAATAAACCAGGAAGGAGGAAGAGGAAAAGGTAATACACTGTGAAAGAGAACAGAGAGAAAAATGAACGAGAGAATTAAAAGTATAATGAACTCCTGGAAGTTTCTTGCAGTACAAGGATCATTTTCGCCAGTACGTTAAACCCTGACATGGGAAAAAACAAACATCAAATGGCTTCACAAGAGATGAAATATATTGACTCCTGAAAATTTTTCTTACCATCGAGATATTTTACTTTTTTTTTTCTTTTGGGTTTAAAGGAAGTAACTGAATAGCGAGGGCGAAGTTGTCCCGACGTGGTTAGTTGGGCCATGTTCCCTGGATATAAGTCTACGGAGTTTGAGCATGGTTTTGGACATGGTTCGTTGCTGGTTCTTCCTGGTTAGCTTGTACTGTGGTGGGTGTTGTGGTGGGTGTTGTGGTGGGTGTTGTGGTGGGTGTTGTGGTGGGTGAGAGTGTTGTGAGTGATGTGGCTGTTTGGTGCTGTAGTCGGTGTTGTGGTGGTCGAAGAGTTTTGTAGTGGTTGAGTGTTGTAGTGGTTGAGCGCTGTAGTGGTTGAGTGTTCTAGTAGTTGAGCGTTGTAGTGGCTGAGTGTTGTAGTGGTTGAGTGTTGTAGTGGTTGTGTTGTAGTGGTCGAGTGTTGTGGTGGAAGTGTTGTGGTGGTTGAGTGTTCTGATGATTGAGTGTAGTGGTGGTGGAGTGTTGTGGTGGTAGTGTTGTGGTGGTAGTGTTATGGTGGTCGAGTGTTATGGTGGTTGAGTATTGTGGTGGTTGCGTGTAGTGGTGATTGAGTGTTGTGGTGGCTGAGTGTTGTGGTGGTTGAGTGTTGTGGTGGTTGAGTGTAATGGTGGTGGAGTGTTGTGTTGGTTGAGTGTTGTGCTGGTTGAGTGTTGTGCTGGTTGAGTATTGTGCTGGTTGAGTGTTGTGGTGGTTGAGTGTTGTGGTGGTTGAGTGTTGTGCTGGTAGTGTTGTGGTGGTTGAGTGTAGTGGTGGTGAAGTGTTGTGCTGGTTGAGTGTTGTGCTGGTTGAGTGTTGTGCTGGTTGAGTGTTATAATGGTTAAGTGTTGCGTCTGGTGACCCTGTCAGTGACGCTGGGCTGGCATTGTATACACGGTCAATATTCACCAGCTTGCTTGTGTGTACCTTCCCACCCAGTGTATGTATGTGTGTGTAACTTACAACCTCCCCTCTCTCTCTTTGTGTGTGTGTGTGTGTGTACACGTACGTGTGTGCGCACCGCACTACTATACACCTCAAATCACACTATCACAACTCTCCACATCAACAAAAATAACACACTACACAACATCAACACAACACCGAGCAGAGCGAAAACAGCAACAAAATGAGAGACTTAGAACAAAAATCAATAGAGAAAATGCAGACAGTATTGAACTAGGCCACCCTTCTCTCCGTCTCTCTCAATAAATAACAGCGAGTTATTGCAATCACAAGCTACACTAGGAACGTTTGTTGTGCTGTGGGGGGAAAACGTTTTCCGTCGGTCGGTTGTGTGGGGAAGAATCATTTGTTTGCAGTAGAAGTGGTGCCTTGCAGTGATGGTGGTGTGGATGTAGGAAGAACGTATGTTTGTAGTGGTAGAGTGTTTAAAGGAATGTTTGTGGCAGTCGTGGTTTTGTCTGGGGAAAGGGCGGTACGTGCATTGGCAGTGGTGGGGGTATGAGAAACAATCAGATCAGAAAAATAAAATAAAAAACCGATCAACAACTCCGCTAGCATCACAATTCAACAAAACCTCCCATTCAGTCTAAGCACCTCTATTCCATCTTGTCTAACTCTCATCAATTTCATGCATGAAGCCTCCATTGCCCCAGTACCGCCTCCTTACCCCTGCACCTCACTGCATCTGGTGGGAGCAATCCCGGGGCGGTAGTGACAATCTGCAGCATCCCAGGGAGAGACGAGACCACAAATATGTTTATCTCCTGTGATGTTCGTCCCAAAAACGCCGAGGGAGGGAGAGGAACTTCTGTAGTTGAGGTGTGGAAAGGAAGATTTGGTGGGAAGGAAGGCTGGGTGAGACGGGAAGCTGGGTGGGAGGGAATGATGGGCATTCTGCTGTCCGCTATATCGATTTGAGAATTTCACAATATGCTGAAAGCAACATTGCGTAAAGAGTACTGCTGACCGAACTGGTGAGACTGCATTTGCAAATACACATTATACCGACTTAGCCACACACACACACAAACACACACACACACACACACACACACACACACACACACACACACACACACACACACACACACACACACACACACACACACACACACACACACACACTATATCGAAGATTTCTCCTCTTTTTCCACTTGTTGACCCTCTAGATATCGATGATGACGGGACTCTTGATCCAAAGAACTGGATTTATCCTCCCATTCATTGGATCGAGCCTGAATACCTACCCATTCCCCGGGGTGCCATATAACTCCCATCCCTTACGGGTTCATCGCTTTTCCCTGAACAAAATAAAATAAATAAAAATAGATTTCCCTGTGTCCGGATTACTTTGTCCTTCATTCGTTCTCATTCTGTTTTCCTCTTTGTTACCATCAGTTTGTTTTTCCCTATTATTTGTCCGGCAAAATTTTGTCTTCCTTCCTTCTCTACTCTTTCACTCTCTCCTCTTCCCCTTCCTTCAGTCTCTGCCAATTTTTTCTAACTTTTCCTTCCTGAGAAAAGTTATCTTCTTTTAATCCTCTTTTTCTCACGTCTCTTCAGTCCCTAACATTATTTACATTTCTTTTTCATTTATCAGCTGCCATTTACTTCTCCTATTTTTTTGCAATTTTCTCCTGTTTTCTTCTCTTACTAATTCTGTTTCCAACCTCCGAGATCTTCAGTTTCATGCATTCTCGCGTTTCCATCATTTGCTTTTATCACTCTTGGTAATTCATCTTTGAATTACAACGCTCTCTCTCTCTTTCTTTCTCTCTCTTTTTTTGTTTTTTCTTTTTGTTTTTACACAGGGTCTGACAAGGTTAAAGATCCCTAGTTTTATTGACAAGCTATTTACAGGTTAAGGATTCCTAACTTAATTGACAAGCATAGAGCTGTTACCTACATTAGCTCATTTGAAAGCATTTTTATTATGAGACATACAAGCAGGGAACAGGATGAAGTTGGAGCCATCTGTGGGCCAGCATTTTCATTTGATCAACTGACGTCATCTCGTTGACATCATTATGCTGTGCGAATGTGTTCCATACTCGAGTCATCCTGGGTATATATGATCTCAGATGGAGTGATGTTCTGGAGAAGGATACAGCTCTCTCTCACTCTCTCTCTATCTCTTTCTCTTTGTACGTTTCTATCACGCGAGTGCGATTGAGTTTACGTGCTTGTGTCTCCGAAGCTGAGTTCAGAATCACTCATATCACTGCGGCAAACATTCCACACGCGCGTACGACCTTCAATGTGTTACAAATCAGACGCTGAATACATTACTTCCTGCGTGAACTCAACAAAATATATTCACAACCCAAAACACACCCAGACATAGTTGGCAAGACAAGACATACCCAGACATAGCTGAGAACCCAAAAAATACCCAGACATACTAGTTGACAACCCAAAAAATACCCAGACATACTAGTTGACAACCCAAAAAATACCCAGACATACTTGTTGACAGCCTAAAAAATACCCAGACATAATTGAGGACCCAAAACATGTTCAGACATAATTCACAACTTCGGTTATTCAGTACAGTTCTACGTCGATTTTACATTATAATTTATTGATATTCAGTAAATAAAAATCTGGAGGACAATATTTTCGTCAATTTAAATTATTAACTGCAATTTTCTTTGTTAATTTAAATAATATATAAAGAATTACATAGGTAAATAGGAAGGTATAAATGCATACACATATGTATACAGAGAAACATTTCTATGTGTATATATAAGCACACGGGAACATATACATAGAGAGATAAACAAACATGTTCATCTGGCAACACCGTCCCAGCTGCCTATTAAGCGGATTCATGCAATGGTGGCGCTTATCTCCACCACTCTCCACCACCACACTCACTCACACCACCACCATTACACTCCCTCATTCACACCACCACCACCACCACTATCACCACACTCTCTCACACCAACACCACTACACTCCCTCACACCACCACCACTACACTCCCTCACTCACACAACCACCACTACACTCCCTCACTCACACCACCACCACTACACTCCCTCACTCACACCACCACCACATTCTCTCACTCAGACCATCACCACCACACACTCTCACTCACACCACCACTAACACTACACTCCTTCACTCACACCACAACTACCACCACACTCCCTCACTCACACCACCACTACCACCAAACTCTCACACCACCACCACTACACCCTTACACCACTACCACCACACTCCCTCACTCACTCCACCATTACCACCACACTCCCTCGCTCACACCACCACCACTGCGCTCCCTCACTCACACCACCACCACTACACGCCCTCACTCAGAACACGACCCCTACACTCCCTCACACCACCACCACACTCCCTCACTCAGACTACCACCACCACACTCCCTCGCTCACACCACCACTACCACCACACTCCCTCACTCACACCACCACTACCACCACACTCCCTCACTCACACCACCACTACCACCACATTCCTTCACTGACACCACCACCACTATAACCACACTCTCTCACTCACACCACCACCACTACACTCTCTCACACCACCACCACTACACTCCCTCACTCACATCACACCACTACACTCTCTCACACCACCACCACTACACTCCCTCACTCACATCACACCACTACACTTCTTCACTCACACCACCAGCACACTCCCTCACTCAGACCACCACCATCACACTCCCTCACTCAGACCACCATTACCACCACACTCCCTCACTCACACCACCACTACCACCACACTCCCTCACTCACACCACCACACTCCCTCACTCACACCACCACACTCCTTCACTCACACCACCACCACTCTCCCTCACTCACACCACTACTATCACCACCACTTCTCACTGTCACCACTCTTACTCTCTTTCACTACCACCACTCTTACTCTCGCTTTTACCACCAAAACCACCACTCTCACCCTCGCTCTCACCACAACCACTACTCACACTCACCCTCGCTCTCACCACTACCATTCACACTCACACTCGCTCTCACTCTCAGCGAATCATAGTTACAATAAATTAAGCTCATCACTTTGACATCTCAGCTCATCCTCAGCTTATCTTCAGTTCATCCTTAGTTCATTCTCAGCTCATCTTCAGTTCGTCCTTAGCTCATCCTCAGCTCATCTTCAGTGCATCCTTAACTTAGCCTCAGCTCATCACGACTCAATACAATATTCCTAATCCATGAAATTGGCTTAAATTTAATTATCTAACCACTTTCCAAGAGCTGTATGCTACTTGCAGGTTTAGCGCTTCCCCAAAATTATATTAATCAAATAGAGGGACATTATATCTCCACTAATTGTACCTGTATACCTTTGGTATACTTGTAACCAGAACTCCCTCGTATATTCCTCTCCTGCCCCTTTCATATCTGTCTCGCTTCTCTCGTATCCCCTCACCAGTCCCTTTCATTTCCCTCTCCCTCCCCTTTCTTATCCCTCTCCCACCCTTACAGTAAATGACCGTCTCAGCCTTACCTGCTGTCTATGCTCTGGCATGTCACTGATGTCAGCTAGGACTGTATACTTTGTACATGCACTTGCAGAAATAATTATTATTAATTATTATTATTATTATTATTATTATTATTATTACATGTCAGCGGAATGCTGATGTCCACTTGACTCTAGCTGAGCGTGGAGTGTGCTCTCCCAGTTATGTATGCTGGGGTTGATGCGCCGTTCCTGACACCCGCCTCTCCCCATGTTGCTCTGTCAGACATTCATTGAATTCTGGCCTTCCAAAACCTTGTCGTACTTGATCTTCAAGCTGTGAAGGACATTTTTATATTTTAAAAAATAAGATACACGATTGTGGGTTATGGCATTTTATTATGATGACGTTCCGTCCACCAACAGCCTAGTTGATCAGATCATAGACCGAGTGGCCTGGTCTGTGACCGGGTCGTGGGGGCTCTGACTCCCGGAAAACTCTCCAGGTAGACTCCAGGGAGAGACTGTATCAATTTCTAGTGAGTGAATAAAGTTCCAGATGGGCGAAACGTCTTCACAGAAAATTAATATTATTATAATTATAGCTAAGCACTGAACCCACAAAGGAATCTTTATAGAAAAAATGTAATAACCAACACTGTGTCAGATTTACATATCACCAGTAGTGGACGTTTCCTCCGTCACTCTTTCTGAGAGTTAATTTTTTTTTCTCTCGCCTTGAAAACTAAATAACAA
>NC_091305.1:24374361-24524361 GCF_038502225.1 Cherax quadricarinatus | reverse complement strand
TAGATTGCACAGTAGTAAGTGTGGATGTTCTGAACAGGGAGTAAGTTTAGATCTATGAAGAGTGGGGGAGTGTGTTGCCAGGGATGGGATTTAGTGATTATTCTTACTGCGGCTTTTTGTTGGGTTATTATTGGCTTTAGGTGTGTTGCTGCAGTTGAACCCCAAGCACAGATAGCATATTTGAGGTATGGATATATAAGTGAATGGTATAGTGTGAGAAGGGCAGTTTGCGGCACGTAGTATCGTATCTTGGAGAGGATCCCCACCGTTTTGGATACTTTTGTTATGTGTTGGATATGGGTGCTGAAATTTAGGTTGTTGTCGAGGTATAGGCCAAGGAATTTGCCCTCATTATGTCTGGCAATAAGAGTGTTGTCGATCTTAATGTTAAGTTGCGCAGAAGAGATGAGTAAAGAGAAATGAGGAAGAAATAAGTGATAGGAAGAGAAACGAAAAACGAAGCGAAGAGCTAAAGAGGAAGACAGGAGAGAAATGTTTCAAAAAGTTAATTTTTTTCACATTCATCCGTCCCTGGTTTGCCATATACACACACACACACACACACACGAACAAGGAACTTGCAATTACAGAAAAAAGGTAAAAAAAAATGAAATAAGTAGCTTTAGGCAAAACTCACATTACTAATTACTGCTTTGACAACAAACGAAATGATAAACATTAGAAAATAAATATCGGAAAAAACATGTTAAGCACATATACCTTAAGTCTCGATTACTGCCAATAATGAATCTCGTGACGTGGTCGCATTATTCGAATTATGTATAATTCTTGCGCAGTATTTTAAGAGTTTTTACTAGCATTAATTAATTTCGCACTAAATCGAAATTCGTACTATTCGATTGCCGCATATATCAAAAGGGTTGCGAAAGTAACCACGAGGAGGCAGCACTACTCAGTATCAACTAGATGTCAATTCTTTAATTTTAAAGCCAATTCGAAGACGCAGTCTCAAGATATTGAACGAAAATTGGGAAGCGACAGTGAAAACATGAGTATTCCAACCAATGAGGAAGAACTAGTAATAAAATAATTAAAAAAATACAATAATGAAAAAAACAGATAAAATCTTAAACAAGAATAAAGAAGAGGTGTTTAATCTATAATGAGGCTAGAACCACTGGCCAAGTAAAAGGAATTACATGTTAGTTATACAGTTTTATCAGTAACAAGATGAGCTGGGGTATTTGCTAAGAATTTCGTTTTTTTTATACTTTATATATATATATATATCGTGGCTTTAGCCTGGTGTGATGCCTCAGTCTCACTGCTCTATAATGAAAAACAATCATGCAACTTCGTGTAAGAAGTTTTTTCTGCTGGGAAGGAAATTTAATTTTTTTTATTGTTTTCACTTGTCTTTGCTGAGCAGGCATTCTTGGTGTTGTCTTCGCCTGTATTTTACTCAACATTTTTTTTAATAATAAAGCCGATGGTCTGATGTGGTTTTTCTTAACAGTTATCCCAGGCGTTGTCTTCACCTACTTTTTGCTCAACAGGAGGACATGTATTGCGTTGTCTTCACTCATGAACGGTGAGGCTAAGCTTTCACTAGCCAGGCAGCGTTATAATTCTGACATGATCAGGGATGAGTCGGCACTTTGCGTGTTACAGAAGCACTCCACTTAGTCGAAACATATAAGCGTTTAAATATTAAGGAAGATATGGTGAGTATAACCATCGGAGAGCATCTAGACCTGAAAATAAAGAGGAAACTTCATTGGCGAGGTCGACGGAACCATGAGGCAATTCTGCTGTGAGAGAGAAACAGAGAGTTGATTATATTATTACGTCCGACGAGTGGTGACTTTGCTTGGCAAATAATCTAACAACAGAAGTATGAAAAACTAGAAAACTGTTTATGATCACTATCGTTAGGAAATGAATTTTTAAGAAAAAAACAAATGAAACTCAATATAAGAGTGGTTTCGACCTTGGGGAATAAGAGCTGTATTAATCACAGAGGCCTGGCCGCTGATCCGGCCATCACAGACCACCGTATTTCCCCAGACGCACCCACGCCTCTGTAGCCGAAATTGCTATGCTTCTACGAGAGATGATTAAGTTACATCTCCTCACGATCATTAAGGCTTTTCTCTACTCAAAACTCCCTCCCCCTCTCTCTTCCGGTCACAGTTACAGAGCTTCCATTTCGCATATTTCGACTTGTCAAAATAAATGTCTCCAATCGACACAAGTTTCGTTATAGGCGGTATCACATTAATGATGACCTATTACGTCTGTTAATGGCTCCGAGGATCAGCACCCTGGCCGGCAGCTCTAAGTGAAGGTCGCACCCCATCCCCCATCCACACACACGCTATGAACTAGAATTCCCACAGATTCACTCACAATTTTAACACGGGAGCACCACAGCTGCAGCACCATAGCGACAGCACCTCAGCCCCATAGCAAAGTCAGCAGCCACATCATAAGTTACAATACTACATCAAAACCACGGTAGCCACAGTAGGACAGTCACAGCACCCCGGCCAGAGCACCACAACCAGAGCACCACAACCAGAGCACCACAACTGGAGCACCACAACCAGAGCACCACAATCATGGCTCACAGGGAGGGAGAAACAAGCCGGACACCACACTTCATCTTCACTTAATACACCATCATGAAAAATGGGAGGGGAATGGTAAAGGAAAGGAGGGAATGATTGTGGGTATAATGCTGGAAAGAAAATAGGATAAAAGGAAGGAAGCATGGAAAATGAGAGAAAGAAAAAAGGGTTAGAAGAATGTAAGAGGAAGGTAGGAAAATGAAGAAAAGTAAAAAGAGAGAAATGGATGAGGGTACGCAAGAAAGAAGAAAAGAAAGGCCAAAAAGGAAGATAAGCGAAAAGAAGTGGGGAAAAAAAGGTAAAGAAGTAGATAAGGAAAAGGAGCGTAGCGCCCGAGTATCCATCTTGGGATAATCTACATGAGGGACGGTGTCCGGAGCCAGGGACGGTGTCCGGAGCCAGGGACGGCCACACACATACACCCATTTTTCTTTTCATTGGAGAGACTGCTATCTTCGCCACGTAGTGACGGGCATCCCCACTCCCCAGTGGGGAGATGACACCTGTGTCATCTTCCCCCAGCAACGGGAATCCTCCCCTTCCCCGTCTCTCCCCAGTGGCAGGCATCAACTCCCTTAGTGAAAAGCGTCACCTCCCTGAGTGAGTGATGTCACTCCTCTCCCCAGCGACAGGCGTCACCCCCACCCACCCCAGTTACAGGAGTCAATATAAGGCCCCCGCCAGTGACTGACATCTACCACATATCCCCCCCATTCCCTCCTCCCCTCATCCATGAGAGGCGTCACCTCCTTGTTACCTTCAGGCTCAGGCTGAATGTTTACCTCATGTCTGTGACCCATCCTGCGTGATGGGATGATCACCTCATGTATGTGACCCATCCTGCGTGATGGGATGATCACCTCATGTATGTGACCCATCCTGCGTGATGGGATGCTCACCTCATGTCTGTGACCCATCCTGCGTGATGGGATGATCACCTCATGTATGTGACCCATCCTGCGTGATGGGATGATCACCTCATGTTTGTGACCCATCCTGCGTGATGGGATGATCACCTCATGTATGTGACCCATCCTGCGTGATGGGATGATCACCTCATGTATGTGACCCATCCTGCGTGATGGGATGATCACCTCATGTCTGTGACCCATCCTGCGTGATGGGATGATCACCTCATGTTTGTGACCCATCCTGCGTGATGGGATGATCACCTCATGTATGTGACCCATCCTGCGTGATGGGATGATCACCTCATGTATGTGACCCATCCTGCGTGATGGGATGATCACCTAATGTCTGTGACCCATCCTGCGTGATGGGATGATCACCTCAAGTTTGTGACCCATCCTGCGTGATGGGATGATCACCTCATGTATGTGACCCATCCTGCGTGATGGGATGATCACCTCATGTTTGTGACCCATCCTGCGTGATGGGATGATCACCTCATGTTTGTGACCCATCCTGCGTGATGGGATGATCACCTCATGTATGTGACCCATCCTGCGTGATGGGATGATCACCTCATGTTTGTGACCCATCCTGCGTGATGGGATGATCACCTCATGTTTGTGACCCATCCTGCGTGATGGGATGATCTCCTCATGTTTGTGACCCATCCTGCGTGATGGAAAATGATGGAAACATACCTAGGTTGTTCCTACTGCGGATGTTCCCACCGTGTAACTCTCACACACAGGGGAGTTCCCACCGTGTAACTCACACATTGGGGTGTTCCCGTCGTGTAACTCTCACACACTGGGGTGTTCCCACCGTGAAACTCTCAGACACTAGGGTGTTCCCATAGTGTAACTCACACTCTGGGGGTGTTCCCACAGTGTAACTCTCATACACTAGGGTATTCCCACCGTGTAACTCTCACACTCTGGGGGTGTTCCTACAGTGTAACTCTTACACACTGGGGGTGTTACCACCGTGTAACTGTCACACGCTGGGGTGTTCCAACCGTGTAATTCTCACACACAAGGGTGTTCCCACCGTGTAACTCTCACACACTGGAGGTGTTTCCACCCTGTAACTCTCACACACTAGGGGTGTTCCCACCGTGTAACTCTCATACACTAGGGGTGTTCCCACAATGCAACTCTCATACAGGTTTGTTCCCACCGTGTAACTCTCACACACTAGGGGTGTTCCCACCGTGTAACTCTCACACACTAGGGGTGTTCCCACCGTGTAACTCTCACACATTAGGGGTGTTCCCACCGTGTAACTCTCACACACTAGGGGTGTTCCCACCGTGTAACTCTCACACACTAGGGGTGTTCCCACCGTGTAACTCTCACACACTAGGGGTGTTCCCACCGTGTAACTCTCACACACTAGGGGTGTTCCCACAGTGTAACTCTCACACAGGTTTGTTCCCATCGTGTGACTCACACTGGGGGTGTTCCCACCGTGCAACTCCCACACACTAGGGGTGTTCCCACCGTGTATTTCTCACACACTAGGAGTGTTCCCACCGTGTAACTCTCATATATAATAAGTTAGCTTCACATTATGTACCTTTCATGCGGATTTTTTTTAAAGGCACAGGAGGCTTTAAACCCTTAGGGGTCATATATCGCCTGGGGAGTGGGAGGCATTCAGTTTCTATCCAGGAAAATGAAGGAAAATCCAGTTTCTTGGATCAGGAGCCCCTCACCAGCACCAAAGCTGAGGACTCTAATGAGGAATAGTGTACCCACGTACTTCGGTTCTTATACTCATATATATATATATATATATATATATATATATATATATATATATATATATATATATATATATATATATATATATATATATATATGGTTTAGAAAGACACGCAAGCAAACACTATAACATATCTATTAGAAAACGTTTTGGTTCTGGGACCTTGATCAAGGTCCCAGAACCGAAACGTTTTCTAATAGATATGTTATAGTGTTTGCTTGCGTGTCTTTCTAAACCAACTTGTCGGTATTTGTTACCAAGGTTTATACCATATATATATATATATATATATATATATATATATATATATATATATATATATATATATATATATATATATATATATATATATATATATATATACATTTGTGGGGGTAGCGTTAAACCCAAGGGGGTCATACAGCGCCTGGGTAATAGGAGGTAATCAGAGTCAACCCGAGGAAGGAGAGGACTATTACAACTCCTGGGATCAAGAGGCCCTTTCAGATTATTTACTGCCTCAGTATTCAACTGACTTGGATCAAATTTATTTTTCGCAACTACTCTTGAGGTGTCGATGAATGATTCAGAGAACCGACACGTTGATAAATTAAACACATGTGCAACACTTGGGTATCTTTAATGAGGAAACGTTTCGCCACACAGTGGCTTCATCAGTTCTCCTTTGTATGGACTACTGAAGCCACAGTGTGGCGAAACGTTTCCTCATTAAAGATACCCAAGTGTTGCACATGTGTCTAATTTATCTACTCTTGAGGTGTTTTATAATATAGAGCTTGACAGGTTACCCGGTAACCAGGAGCTGTAGCCGGGTCGTAAACATAGTCTGCTTCCTTGTCCGAGTTCGTAGGTTCGTACCGACAGTGTTTCACAAACATTTGGGCAGGTTCCTCAGGCAGCTCCTGATCAGCCGAGCTGTGGTGTTTACTCTGGACTGCGTGCTGCTGTCAACAACAGTCTCACTGATCTGGCTCTCAGCTGGAAGCCATCAACTGGAAAGGTTTTCATAAGATGATGTTTTCCTTTTGTCACTGTGTTACAATTTACGCTTATCAACATTAAATATTTTTGTCAGGTTGATTAAGTTGTCTAAGTTGGCATGTGATGTTTGACACTTGTATCAGGTTACAAGTGTGCTGCTAGTGTCCAGCAGTGCCAAGAACTATCCTTGTGGTACACCACTTGGTAAGTCATCCAGCAGTGCCAAGAACTATCCTTGTGGCACACCACTTGGTAAGTCATCCAGCAGTGCCAAGAACTATCCTTGTGGCACACCACTTGGTAAGTCATCCAGCAGTGCCAAGAACTATCCTTGTGGTACACCACTTGGTAAGTCATCCAGCAGTGCCAAGAACTATCCTTGTGGTACACCACTTGGTAAGTCATCCAGCAGTGCCAAGAACTATCCTTGTGGCACACCACTTGGTAAGTCATCCAGCAGTGCCAAGAACTATCCTTGTGGCACACCACTTGGTAAGTCATCCAGCAGTGCCAAGAACTATCCTTGTGGCACACCACTTGGTAAGTCATCCAGCAGTGCCAAGAACTATCCTTGTGGCACACCACTTGGTAAGTCATCCAGCAGTGCCAAGAACTATCCTTGTGGTAAGTCATCCAGCAGTGCCAAGAACTATCCTTGTGGAACACAACTTGGTAAGTCATCCAGCAGTGCCAAGAACTATCCTTGTGGCACACCACTTGGTAAGTCATCCAGCAGTGCCAAGAACTATCCTTGTGGTACACCACTTGGTAAGTCATCCAGCAGTGCCAAGAACTATCCTTGTGGCACACCACTTGGTAAGTCATCCAGCAGTGCCAAGAACTATCCTTGTGGTACACCACTTGGTAAGTCATCCAGCAGTGCCAAGAACTATCCTTGTGGCACACCACTTGGTAAGTCATCCAGCAGTGCCAAGAACTATCCTTGTGGCACACCACTTGGTTAGTCATCCAGCAGTGCCAAGAACTATCCTTGTGGTACACCACTTGGTTAGTCATCCAGCAGTGCCAAGAACTATCCTTGTGGCACACCACTTGGTTAGTCATCCAGCAGTGCCAAGAACTATCCTTGTGGTACACCACTTGGTAAGTCATCCAGCAGTGCCAAGAACTATCCTTGTGGCACACCACTTGGTAAGTCATCCAGCAGTGCCAAGAACTATCCTTGTGGCACACCACTTGGTAAGTCATCCAGCAGTGCCAAGAACTATCCTTGTGGCACACCACTTGGTAAGTCATCCAGCAGTGCCAAGAACTATCCTTGTGGCACACCACTTGGTAAGTCATCCAGCAGTGCCAAGAACTATCCTTGTGGTACACCACTTGGTAAGTCATCCAGCAGTGCCAAGAACTATCCTTGTGGCACACCACTTGGTTAGTCATCCAGCAGTGCCAAGAACTATCCTTGTGGCACACCACTTGGTAAGTCATCCAGCAGTGCCAAGAACTATCCTTGTGGCACACCACTTGGTAAGTCATCCAGCAGTGCCAAGAACTATCCTTGTGGCACACCACTTGGTAAGTCATCCAGCAGTGCCAAGAACTATCCTTGTGGCACACCACTTGGTAAGTCATCCAGCAGTGCCAAGAACTATCCTTGTGGCACACCACTTGGTAAGTCATCCAGCAGTGCCAAGAACTATCCTTGTGGCACACCACTTGGTAAGTCATCCAGCAGTGCCAAGAACTATCCTTGTGGCACACCACTTGGTTAGTCATCCAGCAGTGCCAAGAACTATCCTTGTGGCACACCACTTGGTAAGTCATCCAGCAGTGCCAAGAACTATCCTTGTGGCACACCACTTGGTAAGTCATCCAGCAGTGCCAAGAACTATCCTTGTGGCACACCACTTGGTTAGTCATCCAGCAGTGCCAAGAACTATCCTTGTGGTACACCACTTGGTAAGTCATCCAGCAGTGCCAAGAACTATCCTTGTGGCACACCACTTGGTTAGTCATCCAGCAGTGCCAAGAACTATCCTTGTGGTACACCACTTGGTAAGTCATCCAGCAGTGCCAAGAACTATCCTTGTGGCACACCACTTGGTTAGTCATCCAGCAGTGCCAAGAACTATCCTTGTGGTACACCACTTGGTAAGTCATCCAGCAGTGCCAAGAACTATCCTTGTGGCACACCACTTGGTAAGTCATCCAGCAGTGCCAAGAACTATCCTTGTGGCACACCACTTGGTAAGTCATCCAGCAGTGCCAAGAACTATCCTTGTGGCACACCACTTGCTTAGTCATCCAGCAGTGCCAAGAACTATCCTTGTGGCACACCACTTGGTTAGTCATCCAGCAGTGCCAAGAACTATCCTTGTGGTACACCACTTGGTAAGTCATCCAGCAGTGCCAAGAACTATCCTTGTGGCACACCACTTGGTTAGTCATCCAGCAGTGCCAAGAACTATCCTTGTGGCACACCACTTGGTAAGTCATCCAGCAGTGCCAAGAACTATCCTTGTGGCACACCACTTGGTAAGTCATCCAGCAGTGCCAAGAACTATCCTTGTGGCACACCACTTGGTAAGTCATCCAGCAGTGCCAAGAACTATCCTTGTGGCACACCACTTGGTAAGTCATCCAGCAGTGCCAAGAACTATCCTTGTGGCACACCACTTGGTAAGTCATCCAGCAGTGCCACGAACTATCCTTGTGGCACACCACTTGGTAAGTCATCCAGCAGTGCCAAGAACTATCCTTGTGGCACACCACTTGGTTAGTCATCCAGCAGTGCCAAGAACTATCCTTGTGGCACACCACTTGGTAAGTCATCCAGCAGTGCCACGAACTATCCTTGTGGCACACCACTTGGTAAGTCATCCAGTAGTGCCAAGAACTATCCTTGTGGTACACCACTTGGTAAGTCATCCAGCAGTGCCAAGAGCTATCCTTGTGGCACACCACTTGGTAAGTCATCCAGTAGTGCCAAGAACTATCCTTGTGGCACACCACTTGGTAAGTCATCCAGCAGTGCCAAGAACTATCCTTGTGGTACACCACTTGGTAAGTCATCCAGTAGTGCCAAGAACTATCCTTGTGGCACACCACTTGGTAAGTCATCCAGCAGTGCCAAGAACTATCCTTGTGGTACACCACTTGGTAAGTCATCCAGCAGTGCCAAGAACTATCCTTGTGGCACACCACTTGGTAAGTCATCCAGCAGCGCCAAGAACTATCCTTGTGGTACACCACTTGGTAAGTCATCCAGCAGTGCCAAGAACTATCCTTTTGGCACACCACTTGGTAAGTCATCCAGCAGTGCCAAGAACTATCCTTGTGGTACACCACTTGGTAAGTCATCCAGCAGTGCCAAGAACTATCCTTGTGGCACACCACTTGGTAAGTCATCCAGCAGTGCCAAGAACTATCCTTGTGGTACACCACTTGGTAAGTCATCCAGCAGTGCCAAGAACTATCCTTGTGGTACACCACTTGGTAAGTCATCCAGCAGTGCCAAGAACTACCCTTGTGGCACACCACTTGGTAAGTCATCCAGCAGTGCCAAGAACTATCCTTGTGGCACACCACTTGGTAAGTCATCCAGCAGTGCCAAGAACTATCCTTGAGGTACACCACTTGGTAAGTCACCTAGCAGTGCCAAGAACTATCCTTGTGGTACACCACTTGGTAAGTCATCCAGCAGTGCCAAGAACTATCCTTGTGGCACACCACTTGGTAAGTCATCCAGCAGTGCCAAGAACTATCTTTGTGGCACACCACTTGGTAAGTCATCCAGCAGTGCCAAGAACTATCCTTGTGGTACACCACTTGGTAAGTCACCTAGCAGTGCCAAGAACTATCCTTGTGGTACACCACTTGGTAAGTCATCCAGCAGTGCCAAGAACTATCATTGTGGCACACCACTTGGTAAGTCATCCAGCAGTGCCAAGAACTATCCTTGTGGCACACCACTTGGTAAGTCATCCAGCAGTGCCAAGAACTATCCTTGTGGCACACCACTTGGTAAGTCATCCAGCAGTGCCAAGAACTATCCTTGTGGCACACCACTTGGTAAGTCATCCAGCAGTGCCAAGAACTATCCTTGTGGCACACCACTTGGTTAGTCAATCTGCCATCCGCATTTCAGTTACTATCTTTATCGGGGAAGCGCTAAGCCCGCAGTCATAAAGAGCAAGGAGAATAGGTGGTCAGGGTGGATTTAATGTAAAGTAGCTTCAATTCCTTGGATCAAGAGCCCTTCACATTCTTCACATTCTTTACATATTTTTACATTCTTCAAACTGTTCAGATTGTTTACGTTTTGCAAAGTGGTGGTTTGTTCACGTTGTTCACAGCGTTCATGTTGTTCACAGTGTTCATGCTGTTCAGTGTTCATGCTGTTCACAGGGTTCATGATCAGTGTTTACGCTGTTCACAGTGATCATGTTGTTCACAGTGATCATGTTCGCAATGTTCATGTTCACAGTGATCATGTTCACAGTGTTCATGTTCACAGTGATCATGTTCACAGTGTTCATGTTGACAATGTTCATGTTGACAATGTTCATGTTCACAGTGTTCATGTTCACAGTGTTCATGTTCACAGCGATCATGTTCACAGTGTTCATGTTGACAATGTTCATGTTGACAATGTTCATGTTCATAGTGTTTATGTTCACAGTGTTCATGTTCACAGTGTTCATGTTAACAGTGTTCATGTTCACAGCGATCATGTTCACAATGTTCATGTTGACAATGTTCATGTTGACAATGTTCATGTTCATAGTGTTTATGTTCACAGTGTTCATGTTCACAGTGTTCATGTTCACAGTGTTCATGTTCACAGCGATCATGTTCACAATGTTCATGTTAACAATGTTCATGTTAACAATGTTCATGTTCACAGTGTTCATGTTCACAGTGTTCATGTTCACAGTGTTCATGTTCACAGTGTTCATGTTCACAGTGTTCATGTTCACAGTGTTCATGTTGATAATGTTCATGCTCATAGTTTTCATGTTTACAGTGTTCATGTTGTTCACAGTGTTCATGTTCACAGCGATCATGTTCACAATGTTCATGTTAACAATGTTCATGTTAACAATGTTCATGTTCACAGTGTTCATGTTCACAATGTTCATGTTCACAGTGTTCATGTTCACAGTGTTCATGTTGTTCACAGTGATCATGTTTACAGTGATCATGTTCACAATGTTCATGTTTACAGTGTTCATGTTCAGTGTTCATGTTGTTCACAGTGTTCATGTTGTTCACAGTGTTCATGTTCACAGTGTTCATGTTGTTCACATTGGACCTCCACTAAGGAGAGATCTTTAAATAAATGTTCTTTAGCCAAGAAAAAAATCTTAATTTTATTGGAAAAACGATCGAAATTTCCTGAAATTTCTTGAAAAAGAATAAAAAAGAGGTGGAAAATTAATTTCAAATTTAATATTAAGATTTTAGCTAAATCTACCATTTTTACCTTTATCAAAAACAACAACAACAACAACAACAACAACAACAACAACAACAACAAAAGTTTGCGACAACAAGTAAGAGAACCGGAAATCCCACCTGAAGTTAGGTTAGGTTTCTTGTATCCTACTTACACTCCCTCCCTCCCACCATCCCTAACCATCCCTCCCTTTCTCCTTCCCTCCCTCCCTACCAACATCCCTCCCCCTTCCCTCCGTACCTCTCACCTTCCTTCCCTTCTTATCACCCTGCCTCCCTTCCAACATACCTACCTCCTTCCTACCTCTCACTCTCTCCGTCCCTCTCTACCATCCCTCCCCTCCTCCCTATCATTATTCCTTCCCCTTCCTTCCATACCTCTCATCCTCCCTCCCTTCCCATCACCATCCCTCCCTCCCACCATCCCTCCCTCCCTTCCCATCACCCTCCCTCCATCACACCATCCCTCCCTTCCCATCACCCTCCCTCCACCATCCCTCCCTTCCTACCTTTCATCCCTATCTCAGTCCCTCCCTCACTCCCTACCTCTCACTCTCTCTCCTCCCAGCTTCCACTTCGTCCTCCTTCCCTCCACCCCTCCCTCATACCCACCCTCCACAACCAATCCTCCCACATTCCCCCCTCACCCATCCTCCTACCCCATCACTCCCACAACCAAATCACCCACCCATCTTATCTCCCTAATCCCCCACCCCCCATTTACATCTCAACCAAAATATCCTTCCTCCCTCCCTTCTTAGTGAGGCGAGGTAGTGGTGTAGGTGTGAGAATATATAACGTGTGTTGTGCCAGAGTATATACCGTGTGTTGTGCCAGAGTATATACTGTGGTGGAAGAGTATATACCGCGTGTTGTGCAAGAGTATATACTGTGGTGGAAGAGTATATACCGTGTGTTGCGCCAGAGCATATACCGGATGTTGTGCAAGAGTATATACCGTGTGTTGTGCCAGAGTATATACTGTGGTGGAAGAGTATATACCGTGTGTTGCGCCAGAGTATATACCGTATATGGTGCAAGAGTATGTACCGTGTGTTGTGCCAGAGTATATACTGTGGTGGAAGAGTATATACCGTGTGTTGCGCCAGAGTATATACCGAATAATGTGCAAGAGTATATACCGTGTGTTGTGCCAGAGTATATACTGTGGTGGAAGAGTATATACCGTGTGTTGCGCCAGAGTATATACCGGATGTGGTGCAAGAGTATGTACCGTGTGTTGTGCCAGAGTATATACTGTGGTGGAAAAGTATATACAGTGTGTTCTGCAAGAGTATATAATGTGGTGGAAGAGTATAAACCGTGTGTTGTGCCAGAGTATATATCGTGTGTTCTGCCAGAGTATATACCGTGTGTTGTGCCAGAGTATATACAGTGTGTTGTGTCAGAGTATATACTGTGGTGGAAGAGTATATACAGCGTGTTGTGCAAGAGTATATATCGTGTGTTCTGCCAGAGTATATACCGTGTGTTGTGCTAGAGTATATACCATGTGTTGTGCCAGAGTATATACCATGTGTTGTGCCAGAGTATATATCGTGTGTTGTGCCAGAGTAAATACTGTGTGCTGTGCTAGAGTATATACCGTGTGTTGTGCAAGAGTATATACCATGTGTTGTGCAAGAGCATATACAGTGTGTTGTACAAGAGTATATACCGTGTGTTGTGCAAAAGTATATACCGTGTGCTGTGCAAGAGTATATACCATGTGTTGCGAGAGAGTATATACCGTGTGTTGTACCAGAGTATATACCGTGTGTTGCGAGAGAGTATATACCGTGTGTTGTGCCAGAGTATATACCGTGTGTTGTGTCAGAGTATATACCGTGTGTTGTGTCAGAGTATATACCGTGTGTTGTGCCAGAGTATATACCGTGTGTTGTGCCAGAGTATATACCGTGTGTTGTGTCAGAGTATATACCGTGTGTTGTGCCAGAGTATATACCGTGTGTTGCGAGAGAGTATATACCGTGTGTTGTGCCAGAGTATATACCGTGTGTTGTGTCAGAGTATATACCGTGTGTTGTGCCAGAGTATATACCGTGTGTTCTGACAGAGTATATACCGTGTGTTGTGTGTTCTGCCAGAGTATATACCATGAGTTGTGCAAGAGTATGTACCGTGTGTTGTGTGAAAGTATATACCGTGTGTGGTGCCATCGGGTACAACAGTCTGGCGGAAATGTTGGTCCCATTCGCCTACAGGGAGCGCGACGCAGAGTGGTGCATGCGGGTGGCGCAATGAAAAGGCGCATGTTGGCAGCACAGGGGGTGTAACATAGTGGGGGACAACGCACATAGAAAGGGCGCAGGGGTGGGGGGGTGCATACAAATGGCAGTAGAGGGAAAGGTGATACAGGGGGGAAGGAAATAGGGAGGGGGGCTGTGCAAAACAGGGGGTGGCGCCCCCTGGTATATACGTAGTTAGAGGCTAAGGGAAATGTATTCGAATAGGATAAATTATAAAGAAGAGAAAAGGAATTGGGGAGTGAAGGAGAGGGGAAAACAATTATGAGAAAGACTGAGAAACGAAAAGGAAAATGATAAGAAAGGAAGTGAGAGAAGAAAGGAATAGAAGGGAGGAAAATGAGAATATGTGATAAGAGGGATAAGAGATGTATGTGGGAATCAGCTGACAAGGCACTGTTTATATTATTATTATTATTATTATTATTATTATTGTTATTATTATTAGAAGGCGGGGAGGAGGCGCTAAATGCCTAGGGGTTTAACAGCTCCTTGGGAAACGAGAAACAATCTAGTTCGCTTTGAGGAAGGGAAGGGTAGATTCAGTTCCTTGGATCAAGAGCCTCTTCACTGGGGAGGAAACTCACAACTCTGCGAAATATCCAATACGACGAAATGTGAAATGGGTGACTCACGTCTGACAGCGTGTGACACAACGAAATCCAGTGTGTGTGTGTGTGTGTGTGTGTGTGTGTGTGTGTGTGTGTGTGTGTGTGTGTCTGTTATGACCATGTTGTAGTCAAGTGCAACAATGTTAAACAGAGAGGAAACAATAAAAGAGATAATAAATAGAAGGGGAAAAATGCGAGAAAAACAAGAATACACTAAAACAACAGCGGTAAAAACGACAAAGAAACTACGGAGTAAACACAAGACGGATGAGGGAAGAGGGGGAAAAAAAAAGTGAAACTAAGAGAAGCCGCCGGAATAAAAACAGCTTAAACGACTCCAAGCCTCATTTGTCTCCTGTTTCTCCCTCTCTCTCTCCCTTCCATCTCCTCTTCCTCATATCTCCTCTCCCTCTCATCTCTCTCTTTTCTTCACTCCCTCTTGCCTCATCTCCCTTCACTCCCTCCCATCCCCAACCCCCTCCTCCATTCTTCATACCTCCCTTCTCTCCGTACCCCAATCTATAACGCTCTGCTCCCTTTACCTCTCTCTCTCTCTCTCTCTCTCTCTCTCTCTCTCTCTCTTTCTCTTCCACACAATGTCTCCCCTTCTATCACTCTCCCCTCTCCAATTACTCTCCTTTCCCTATATAACTCCCTTACTGAAATTCCTCTCCTTCCAACCTATTTCCCACCTTTCCCTCCTCTTTCTCTCTCCCTTCCTCTCTCTCCCTCCCTCTCTCTCTCCCTCTCTCTCCCTCTCTCTCTCTCTCTCTGTTTCTCTCTCAGGTAAACAGAATAATTACAACGCTGCATTAGTCTTGATTCCTGTGACAATATGAGGCTGCGTCCTGATATTGCCAGACACAAATACTCATACCAGTAAAGCGCCTAGTGTACAGCAACACAGGTGTCCCGAGGCTCGATTGGTAGCGCACTCAGCTCACATACTAAATGTCTATGGTTCGATCCCCGGTGCAGGTGGAGACGCTGGGCATGTTTCCTTACACCTGCTGTCCCTGTTCACCTAGCAGTAAATAGGAACCTGGATGTTAATCAATTGTTGTGGGTGGCATCCAAGAGGGATGGTAGTATACCTTACACAAGACTGGGCTTTAAAATGAGATGAAGCAGGATAACAGCTTTTAGCCTGTAAAACTGAGTTGCGGAAAAAAACTGTAAACAAAACAAAAATCTAACACACACAAGAGTTTAACTCTCAACAGCACATACTATGTGGAAAATGACATTAATGTAGGTACAGGACATGTATTAAAGGAAACGTTTCGCCACGAGTGGTTTCTTCAGTCCTAATAGAAGTCAGATGGAAAGTCGCGTAGGTGATAGTAGTAGTAGTAGTAGTAGGAGGAGGAGGAGGAGGGGGGGAGGAGTAGCAGTAATAATGGTAGTAGTAGTAGTGGTAGTAGTAGTAGCAGCAGTAATAGTGGTAGTAGTAGTAGTAGCAGTAATAGTGGTAGTAGTAGTAGTAGTAGCAGTAATAGTGGTGGTAGTAGTAGTAGCAGTAATAGTGGTGGTAGTAGTAGTAGCAGTAATAGTGGTGGTAGTAGTAGTAATAATGGTGGTAGTAGTAGTAGCAGTAATAGTGGTGGTAGTAGTAGTAATAATGGTGGTAGTAGTAGTAGCAGTAATAGTGGTGGTAGTAGTAGTAATAATGGTGGTAGTAGTAGTAGCAGTAATAGTGATGGTAGTAGAAGTAGTACAACCATACCATTTCTCAGCACTCTCTATCCCCGTAAACCTTTTAACTTGGAAGGAAAAAAAAACTGTGATGAATTAAGCACATAAGCAACACCTGTGTGCCTTCACTTAACACCCAGGTGTTATATATGTGTCCTCATCTTCTCGGTATTGTATACCATTTCCATAAAAAAAAAGTTAGTTATGTTTCCGGTGACCAACCAACGTTTAACAGACTTAAACAACAAAAAGGCACAATACCGTGACTGGAACAAATACTCAACCCACACACAGGAGAGAGGAACTTACGACGACGTTTCGGTTCGACTTAGAGCATTTACAACGTGACTTTATAAATGATCTAAGTTGGACTGAAACGTCGTCGTAAGCTCCTCTCTCCTATGAGCGGATTATTTGTGTATAGTTTAACAAACTTCCAATAAGAACATAAGAAAGAAGTTCCACTTATATAACCACAACTCTACAAACCAGTGTTTTCTTATATCCTTACTGAATCTGAATTTTTCCAATTTAAAACCATTGCTACGAGTCCTGTCTATGTTAGATATTTTTAGCACGCTATTTACATCCTCTTATTAATTCCTATTTTCCATTGATACACCTCAATCATATCCTCCCCTAATTCTACGCCTTTCTAGAGAGTGCAGATTCAGGGCCCTTAGTCTATCCTCTTAAGGAAGATTTCTGATACATGGGATCAACGTTGTCATCATCCCTTGTATGTTTTCCAGTGTGTTTTTATCCATTCTGTAATACGGTGATCAAAACTGCGCAGCATAATCTAAATGAGGCCTAACCAAGGATATATAGAGTTGAAGAACAACCTGAGGACTTCTATTATTTATACTTCTTGCCATGGAGCCAAGGATTCTGTTAGCTTTATTGCGAACACTAATGCACTGTTGTCTTGGTTTTATATTACTACTAACCAGAACTCCTAAATCCTTTCCGCAATCCGTAATATTAAAATCTACATTATTTAGTTTATATGTGGCATGGTTACTTTCCTGTTCAACATTTAGAACTTTGCATTTGTCTATATTAAACTGCATCTGCCACTTCTCCGACCATTGCATCAGTCAATTCAAATCATCCTGGAGTGCTCTAATGTCCTCATTAGAATTAATTGGATGGCCTATTTTGGTGTCATCAGCAAATTTGCTTATGTCGCTATTTATTCCCTCATCTCTGTTGTTTATGTAGATTGTGAACAACAAGGGGCCGAACACTGACCCCTGTGGAACACCGCTTGTGACGTGCCCCCATTCTGATTTCTCCCCTTTTATGCAAACTCTCTGCTGCTTATTCGTCAACCGTGCCTCAACCCAGAAAAAAATTTCTCCTCCTATTCCGTGTGCCTTAAATGTCCTCAACAGCCTCTGATGTGGAACTCTGTCGAAAGCCTTACTGACTGAAGTCCATATACACAATATCATATTCAACACCATGATCTACCTCCTCAAACATCTTAGTGAAGAAAGTTAGTAAATTCGTAAGACAGGAACGCCCTTTGTAAAACCGTGCTGAGATTCATTAATCAATTTATGCCTTTCGAGATGGCTACGAATTGCTTCGGCAATTATTGATTACATAATAGAAACAGTTTAAAGTCCATGTTTTACATCCTCGTTTTACATTAAATCTCCACAAACGTTTTGAAGTATGGTGTGGATGTTCTCTTCGTCACCTGTAAGACACATATACAACAGTTGGGTATCTTTAATGTCTAAATGTTTCGACTGCTCAGCAGGCCCATTCTGCCTAATACAGGGCTGATTTAAATATTGCGTACCATTAATATAATGATGCCTTCGTCATAATTTTTCAAGCTTGCGGTGTTGCAAGAGGAAGCGAAGAGTAGGGAAAGAGCCTTCTGCTACACTATTCAGACGTGTTCTGTGTACAAGAGGAGCAGTGATAACTAAGACACCATTATTATTTTTTCCACCAGATGAAGAGTAAGGTACAGGTGTAACAGTTGGGTGTCTTCAATGTTGACTGAAATGTTTCGGTTTTGCATTAGGCTTCAGTCATATACAGAGGAGATTCAAGTTAATATCCTCTGTATTTGACCTAAGAAACCTACTGCCTAGCCGAAACGTTCCCGTCAACAATAAAGAATCCCAATTGTTGCACATGTGTTTTAATCTTCAACCTCTTTGTACTAAATACCATTTCCATCCCCACCGGATAACTTGCGTGTATTGCGCAAGGTCTTGTGTAGTGTCCCACAAACTGGGCAGTTTTTAATGGCAGGTGTCATGGCTTGAGGGATGATGAGGAAGTACTAAGGGTGAGTTCCTTTGTAAGTATTTGGGAACGAACGATTTTTTTTTTTTGTGAGAACAAAAAGGCACAATACTGTGACTGGAACAATGGACAAATAACCCGCACTACAGCTACTTTTTTTTCTTCCTCTCTTGGTCCTGTCCTTGTCCCCCCTCGCCCATATATACTGGCTCCCTTTCTCTTTTTTTATGTTAGTGTGACTTTGTAAATGGTCCAGGTTAGATCGAAACATCGTCGTAAGCTTCTCTCTCCTATGTGCGGGTAGTGTTTTTCTTTTTTTGTTTATATTAAAGAAAATTTGTTTCATCAACAGTGTGCTGTTCACCTGTTCTGTGTAACAGAAACACAGAAAGAACAGAAGCTATGTTTCCCTGTCATATTCCATTACTCTGGATGGCGTTTGTTCTCGTACAGGGTATTGAAATCTGTCAGCCTGAGCAGGGAGACTTCGTTAGGGCAATGAAACTAAGATCTGGTCAAGTATTCCAGCAAGAGTTGATCAGCTATGGCAGCTTGAAAGGCTTCGTTCCAGCCTTGCTGGCATTAATGTCACCTGGGAACCGCCGTTTCTCGAGGTTGCCTATCCTTCGAGTGGAGAATAAAGAGGTACTGGAAGGGAAGGGGGAAAGCAGAGGAGACCGAATGGATGGTTTTAAGAATCGGGTGATTAGAGGTATTCAAGAGTGTCTTCCATTTGGTGTGAGTGATGGAGAGGGTAAGACAATTAGGGAATAGGGAAAAGAGAGATTAACGGAGAAAAAATATACATGAAGTAAAGGGTACGTTATGACGACTGAGGATTATTATTATTATTTTCATGGGGAGCTCTAAATCAGTCGGGGTTACGCAACGCATTGGGGGAAGTGAAAGCCAATCAAGTTAGATCCAAAGGGAGGATAGTACCCAGTACGTGGATCAAGATCCTCTCTGCTTGAGGAGCAGAGAGAGTAAATAAAGAGAAACCGAATTTCCTATACGAAAATAAGATGAGGGTGAAAGAGAAGAAAAGGAAAGGAAAGGAAACGGAAGGATACACGCTGACGAGGTAGATTAAGGGAAAGGGGAGGAAAGTATAGCCTCATAGAGGGTAAGAAAATAATCAGAGTCAAAGGGAAGAGAAAACAAGAGAAAGCAGTGGTACCTACTAAATGGTGAAACACTAGAGGTAAGAAAAGAGCATGAAGAGGGAGGAGGAGGAAGAGGAGGAGGAAGAAGAGGAGGAAGAAGAGGAGGAAGAAGAGGAGGAAGAGGAGGAGTAAGAGGAGGAGGAAGAAGAGGAGGAAGAGGAGGAGGAAGAGGAGGAGGAAGAGGAGGAGGAAGAGGAGGAGGAAGAAGAGGAAGAGGAGGAGGAAGAAGAGGAGGAAGAAGAGGAGGAAGAGGAGGAGGAAGAGGCCATTATCACCATCAACGCCCCAGAACCATAACGTAAATGGTGCATATCACATTACTGTCGGCCCGCTGGATGAGTTATTGTGGCCCCGTGAATGTGACGCCCCCGCCCCCTGACCTGCTGTAGAGGTCACTCCTGCTTCGTCACCCCCCTGACCTGCTGTAGAGGTCACTCCTGCCTCGTCACCCCCCTCTGACCTGCTGTAAAGGTCACTCCTGCTTCGTCACCCCCTTGATCTGCTGTAGAGGTCACTCCTGCTTCGTCACCCCCCTGACCTGCTGTAGAGGTCACTCCTGCCTCGTCACCCCCCTGACCTGCTGTAGAGGTCACTCCTGCTTCGTCACCCCCCTGACCTGCTGTAGAGGTCACTCCTGCTTCGTCACCCCCCTGACCTGCTGTAGAGGTCACTCCTGCTTCGTCACCCCCCTGACCTGCTGTAGAGGTCACTCCTGTTTCGTCACCCCCCTGACCTGCTGTAGAGGTCACTCCTGCTTCGTCACCCCTCTGACCTGCTGTAGAGGTCACCCCTGCTTCGTCAGACCTGCTGTAGAGGTCACTCCTGTTTCGTCACCCCCCTGACCTGCTGTAGAGGTCACTCCTGCTTCGTCACCCCCCTGACCTGCTGTTGAGGTCACTCCTGCCTCGTCACCCCCCTGACCTGCTGTAGAGGTCACTCCTGCTTCGTCCACCCCCTGACCTGCTGTAGAGGTCACTCCTGTTTCGTCACCCCCTGACCTGCTGTAGAGGTCACTCCTGCTTCGTCACCCCCCTGATCTGCTGTAGAGGTCACTCCTGCCTCGTCACCCCCCTGACCTGCTGTAGAGGTCACTCCTGTCTCGTCACCCCTCTGACCTGCTGTAGAGGTTACTCCTGCCTCGTCACCCCCCTGACCTGCTATAGAAGTCACTCCTGTCTCGTCACCCCCCGACCTGCTGTGGAGGTCATTCCTGCTTCGTCACCCCCCTGACCAGCTGTAGAGGTCACTCCTGCTTCGTCACCCCCCTGACCTGCTGTAGAGGTCACTCCTGCTTCGTCACCCCCCTGACCTGCTGTAGAGGTCACTCCTGCTTCGTCACCCCCCTGACCTGCTGTAGAGGTCACTCCTGCTTCGTCACCCCCCTGACCTGCTGTAGAGGTCACTCCTGCTTCGTCACCCCTCTGACCTGCTGTAGAGGTCACTCCTGCTTTGTCACCCCCCTGACCTGCTGTAGAGGTCACTCCTGCCTCGTCACCCCCTGACCTGCTGTAGAGGTCACTCCTGCTTCGTCACCCCTCTGACCTGCTGTTGAGGTCACTCCTGCCTCGTCACCCCCCTGACCTGCTGTAGAGGTCACTCCTGCCTCGTCACCCCTCTGACCTGCTGTAGAGGTTACTCCTGCCTCGTCACCCCCCTGACCTGCTATAGAAGTCACTCCTGTCTCGTCACCCCCCGACCTGCTGTGGAGGTCATTCCTGCCTTGTCACCTCCCCCTGACCTGTTGTAGAGGTCACTCCTGACTCGTCACACCCTGACCTGCTGTAGAGGTCATTCCTGCCTCGTCACCCTCCTGACCTGTTGTAGAGGTCACTCCTGCCACGTCACCCCCCCCCCGACCTGCTGTAGAGGTCACTCCTGCCTCGTCACCCCCCCGCCTTGACCTCATGCAAAGGTTATTTCTGCTTCTCCACCCTCACTAACCTGCTGCAAAGGTCCCTCCTGCTTTCTTGCATAGGTCACCCTCGCCTCCTCATCTTACCTACCTTCACACGCCTCTCTTAACCTGACTAAAAAAATCACAACGACGGAAATGTATTTCCGCGCACAGTGAGTGCGGTTACAAACAATCCACTGAGTGTGCATGTAAGGTAACATCTCTGCTACGTAAAAACTTCTCTTGCTTTATTATTTTTACTATTAAAGAACAAAAAGGCACAATACCGTGACTGGAACAACACACAAATAACCCGGACACAGAAGAAAGAAGCTTACGAAGACGTTTCGGTCTGACTTGGTCCATTTGCAATGTCACACTTTGTAAATGGTCCAAGTCAGAACCAAACGTCGTCATAAGCCTCTCTCTCTTATGTGTGGGTTATCTGTGTAATTTTACCATTTCTTGATAATGTAAGATGTCGCGGAAGCGCTTGTAATACTATTATTGCTTTTCATTGTGGTTATATTGTATTTCAAGATATCACCTGTTTCTTGTGATTATGTCCATGTTTACACTCAGTGATTCCAGTTTCCTTTAAGGGAAAACTATGATGGACTGTTCTATACTTTTCGCTCGTCGGAGATTGCGTTCCACCTTCGGTAATACTATATATGGGGAATTCTAAAGTACTGATAAGTCTGCTTAGGCCCTGCACACGACTACAATTACACAAGTTAATGTGACTACAACTTACATATTATCGAATATGTGAATTTATTATGATGGCCTCCAGAGGCCAGGTAGAGTGACTTATTGCCTCTGGGTCCTAGTGTTAAAACCAGTGTTACTGTCATGGAGCAGAATAGGTAAATATGTTGGTAGTAGGTAAATATGTAGAGATATGTGTAGAGTCCCCTCTCTGCTGGAACATTCTCTGACGGATGATACTATAGACTGATATCTAGTTAATCTGATTCATATAATAATGCAATATTACATATAGCTTGAATGTCTGGGTGTATTAACCATTTAGGTAAAATGATTTCATATAGTAATAGATCAGTTGATATCGATTAACTGCGGTATTGGGATGACTACTGCGTTTCCTTAATATTCTGTAGCTTCCTTTTTGTAAACCTCTGTGGTACCTCACCTTCCTTTACCCCGGAAGGGTGTGAGGTGACGGGAGGTAGTTGTTGAGGCCGGTAGCGGCCCTCTGTGACATGAGTTACCACTGACACTTTCTGCCTTGCCTCAGAGAATTTCCCCTCCTATCTGATGCCGCCTTGCAATACTGCACAGCTCATGGAGACGCACAAGAGTGCGAAAGATCTTGAGCTAAGGATTTCCATCCCTATCTAGCTTGTTCTGTGTGTGTGTATATATATATATATATATATATATATATATATATATATATATATATATATATATATATATATATATATATATATATATATATATATATGCATGCAAAACAACCACTCTGAAAGAATAGAGAAATTCCAAGCGCTTTCGTGACTACTCACATTATCAAGGAACTATGAAAGTAAAGCATCCAAGGAAGGTATATAAGGGGTCTGGCCCTTACCATGAAAACTTGGTTGATATGCCTTCTCTTCTTAAGACTTTTAATATTAAAGTTGTATTCAAAAATCTTGATACAGTAAAAAAAACTTTTGATAAAGAATTCCCCCCAAAATGCTGATGGATGTGTCTATAAGATTCCTTGTAAAATTTGCGATAGTTTATTACGGTCAAACTGGTAAAAATCTCGAACTAAGATTAAAACGACATAAATATAGCATTAGAACTGGACAAGATTCCAATGCTCTATTTATTCATGTAAGAGATTTTAACCATCCAATTGATTTTCAAAAAGTTGAGAAAGTAGTATCAAGCAAGTCCATGGTCGACAGGAATATAATTGAATCTTGTTTCATAAAAAGCAGTTTTGACAATAATATGAATATTTCCTTTGGTTTATATAAATTACATCCATTTATAATTAATAGAATTTGGGAAGAATTTAATAATACACTGGACAAATAATAATTTTTAAATTTTCTTGGGTAGAATAGTTTGTGGGTGAGTTGTGCAAAGGACCTATCCAAGTTGGGTCGGCGCGCGTCAGGTGTTTAACCGTTGTGGGATCTGATAGTGAGGTGCTGGCCAGACCCCCTTATATAGCTTCCTTGGATGCTTTACTTTCATCCAGTTGAACTGACCAGAAGAGTGCTTGAACAGCAAATGTCGCATCATTGTAGAAACCTTTCTCCCTCGGGAGCCAGAGACGGTTCATCGCAAGATTGAGACCCGTGCCAGGACTACGGTCTTGGCGAACATTATACACACACACTTTACTTTCATAGTTCCTTGATAATGTGAGTAGTCACGAAAGCGCTTGGAATTTCTCTATTCTTTCAGAGTGGTTGTTTTGCATATTCTGAAATCACCTGTTAACTGTGATCTTATTGCATATATATATATATATATATATATATATATATATATATATATATATATATATATATATATATATATATATATATATATATATATATATATATATATATATATTATTGCTACCACGAACGACTGGTACTGAACCAATAACAACACTGCGACTAGCCGAGGATTCGAACCCATGTAGTTTTGACCCTGCCTTAACCCACTGAATCACACAATTCTACAATAACCAAGCACCTAGCCAAGCTAGGTGTGTTACTCTTGGTCCGAGGACATACGGTGGTGTGGGTGCCTATAAGCTAATTTTATTCTTATCCCCGTTTGGTGTACTAGCCTCCACAGGCAGTATATATATTATTGTGACCACGAACGAGTGCACCAAACGGGGATAAGAATGAAATTAGCTTAGAGGCACTCATACCACCGTATGTCCTTGGACAAAGAGTAACACACCTTAGATTCTCTTAACAGTAATTTTAATAAAACAATAAAATGACTACTGAAAGGCAATGATGAATTAATTAAAAAAATCATGACTATGAATCCATAGGTAATCCAGCCAGACCTATTATTAGCTCCATAAGTTCAGTTTCTTATAAATTATCTAAATGGGTAGTAGATATGTTGAGCCCATTTGTTGGAAAAATTTCTGACTTTGAAGTTAAAAACAATATAGATTTAGTGGATAAATTAGGCACCATGACTGATTTAAATAATTACAATATGTTTAGCTTTGATATCTCTTCTTTGATCACAAAAGTTCCAGCGATGATTTATTAAGTTTCCTATCTGAAGAACTTGTTAATCACGATTTGTTTTTGCCAGTACCTACTATCACTGAGCTTTTTAAACTTTGTATTGATTCAAAGTTTAAGTTTAATGGCGAGTTTTACACTCAGAAGTTTGGTATGGCAATGGGAAATCCTCTCTCACCATTCCTTAGTAATATGTACATGGAATATTTTGAAACAAGATTACTTAACAAAATCCTTCCCAATAGACCTAAGTGGTATAGGTACATTGATGTTTTATGTCTAATGTCTAATAATATAGATATAAACAATTTCCTTGTTAAATTAAATATTCCAGCTCATTCCATAAATTTTACTGTCGAGTTCGAACAAAATAACTCACTGCCTTTCCTAGATGTTTTAATTATTAAGGGGAAGCATGATTTTAAATCTTAAATTTACAGAAAACCAACAAATAATTATTCTGATGTGCACTATTATTCTTCACATCATGAGAGAGTTAAACTTTCGGTATTCACATCAATGTTTTTGAGAACTCTGCGCATTTGCAATCCCGAGTTTACAAATGAAGAAATTTTGAAGATTTATGAAAAAGCTGACGATCTAAAATACCCAAAGCACTTATCTGACACACAGGTGATGATTGCCTGTTGACCTGGTCGTAATGGAACTTAGAATGAAAATAAACACAGTAGTAGTCTTGTATTTTCCTTCATCAAGTATATATAATATGTACACTTACGTAGACTATGTACAAGAGTCTGAAATATAAATGTACCACACGGTAATCAAGGCAAAGACAAAAGCCAGAGAGAGAGAACCGTGCTCAACCAGCGGCTGTGCGAGTCTCGCAAGTGCTGACCCTGAGTGATACTACGTCGCCTAAGCACTTGGCAGGCCCACCTGATGATTGGTTAATAAACCAAGATACTGATTTAACGATGGGGCCCCAAAAGATCGTTAAACCCAGTTCGCTGGTTGGGAGGCAGCCTATATGGGAATGTGTACATACGTCAAATAAAGTGTAACGTACTCTTTGCATACCACACACACACACACACACACACACACACACATATATATATTTTTTTTTTTTTTTTTTTTTTTTTTTTTTTTTTATCACACCGGCCGATTCCCACCAAGGCAGGGTGGCCCGAAAAAGAAAAACTTTCACCATCATTCACTCCATCACTGTCTTGCCAGAAGGGTGCTTTACACTACAGTTTTTAAACTGCAACATTAACACCCCTCCTTCAGAGTGCAGGCACTGTACTTCCCATCTCCAGGACTCAAGTCCGGCCTGCCGGTTTCCCTGAATCCCTTCATAAATGTTACTTTGCTCACACTCCAACAGCACGTCAAGTATTAAAAACCATTTGTCTCCATTCACTCCTATCAAACACGCTCAAGCATGCCTGCTGGAAGTCCAAGCCCCTCGCACACAAAACCTCCTTTACCCCCTCCCTCCAACCCTTCCTTGGCCGACCCCTACCCCGCCTTCCTTCCACTACAGACTGATACACTCTTGAAGTCATTCTGTTTCGCTCCATTCTCTCTACATGTCCGAACCACCTCAACAACCCTTCCTCAGCCCTCTGGACAACAGTTTTGGTAATCCCGCACCTCCTCCTAACTTCCAAACTACGAATTCTCTGCATTATATTCACACCACACATTGCCCTCAGACATGACATCTCCACTGCCTCCAGCCTTCTCCTCGCTGCAACATTCATCACCCACGCTTCACACCCATATACTCTCATACATTCCCCTCTTTGCCTCCAAGGACAAAGTTCTTTGTCTCCACAGACTCCTAAGTGCACCACTCACTCTTTTTCCCTCATCAATTCTATGATTCACCTCATCTTTCATAGACCCATCCGCTGACACGTCCACTCCCAAATATCTGAATACGTTCACCTCCTCCATACTCTCTCCCTCCAATCTGATATTCAATCTTTCATCACCTAATCTTTTTGTTATCCTCATAACCTTACTCTTTCCTGTATTCACCTTTAATTTTCTTCTTTTGCACACCCTACCAAATTCATCCACCAATCTCTGCAACTTCTCTTCAGAATCTCCCAAGAGCACAGTGTCATCAGCAAAGAGCAGCTGTGACAACTCCCACTTTGTGTGTGATTCTTTATCTGTGTGTGTGTGTGTGTGTGTGTGTGTGTGTGTGTGTCGTGCCGAATATGTAAAACTGGTCATTTAGGAAGAACTCATTTAAAACTACGTCCTTTCTAAAATTTTCTCTTATACTTTTAGAGATATACTTTTTTCATTAATGTTGATGTAAAAATTTATAATTTTGCACCAAAAGGAACTTAGAAAACTTACCTAACCTTATTATAACAAGCGCAATTTATTTCATCCTAACCCAACTAAATATATTTTAGATTTGTTTACAATAATTTAATACTAAACAAACACAGTGAAATATATTTTTTTCGTTAGGTTCAGAATGATTTTGGCGAAATTATTGCATACACAAATTTTCACTTGTCCTATATGGCAAGATAAGCGTTGCTATTTAAGCCCAGATCGCAAGTTCTGCCTATTCGGCACGACATATATATACGCACGTACAATTAATGTGAGGTTCCTTTACTGCAGTGAAGAGCTCTTGATCTACATTAGTTCTACCCTCCCCTTCCTTGAATTGAATTTGATTGTCTCTCATTCCCAAGCCGGTGTATTACCCTTCCGGAATCCGCGTGCCAATTAACATAATAATGCTGAGTAAGTCTCGGCTTCACCCCCCCATCCTCTCCTACTCCCCTGGACAAATTCTGCCAGCTAGAGAGGCACTCCCGAGTATGTCCTGCTTTTACCATCTGCTTGGTAAGCAGGTGGCTGGAACGGTTGACTCGCCCTCTACGTCTGGAAACTCATGTGTAATTGCCTGATCCACAGCTTCAAGTGTGACTGGAGGTTCCAGAAGCAATAACAAGGGGTGACTGGCTTACCTACAATTTCCGGTGGTGTAGTCACAAGTGTGACGGACGAAGGCTAACAGGTCACGCTCTGCATCATCATTAGCAGAGTACTGACCTGTTAAGACTGGAAGTTTCACGGCTACGAGGGTAAAAGAGCGTTTTGAAACAGCTCGCGAGTATTCCAGCCTCTGTGATAGATGTGTATCTACTTATCCAGCAGTAGAATATTTTCCAACACAATTTCCTCACCATGATTTAGTTATGTCAAAATTTATGGCAGCCTGAGGACAGTATTAGTAGTTGTAATACCTGAACAGACAGGAACTGATACTCTTTAATAAAGAGAAGGCATCAGCCTGGCATTCGGAGGTTTAGAGGAAGGGTTAGTGGACGCACCAAGCTGGTGATTTCCTGGATCCTGCCTGCAAGTCTTTTGGGTCCAGTGATGTGTTCCGTCTCTTCAAATAGGAAAGATTACACTCATTACTCACTCGTGTACTGAAATGATCAAGAACTAGAGATCATCACTAAAAAACAATAACTCAAATCCGTAAGTGCATATTGACAGGGTATACTTATTAAATAACACTTTTCCTACACGTACTGACAGGGTATACTCACAGCCACACCTATACACTCACAAACTGACAGGAGTATAGCCATTCAAAACCCACAAACGTGCATACTGATTGACGTATACACACTCATCACAAATGCTAACAAGAAATTCACATATTCACTCCCATACACTTACGTTAACACCCATACAATTAAATGCATACTCACGTCAACCACTGAAAAGAAATCGAGGATGGCTTGGAGGAAGCAGTCGCACCTTACCTGCAAAACACACACACCAAAAATGATTTATTAAATGCAAAGTACACGCCCAATATAAAAGTCAATATTTTAGATTTGGAAACTAAAGAGCAGTGAGTTTATTGTGCGCCCCATATCCATCCTGTCAACAGTATATATTCCATATTCACCCTGTGAAGTGCAGAGGATAGTTCATTGTCTACCTCGTAACCATCCTGTGAACGACAGAGAACAGTTAACACTGCAACCCCTATCCATCCTGTGAACGGTAATGGACAGTCATTATTCATCCTTTATCTATCCTGTGAAAAGCATACACCCCACATCTATCCCGTGAACGGCAGAATGGAAGAACTGTGAAACGGAAGACGCTAGTTTATTGTGCTTACCACATCCATTCTGTGAAAGGACGGTAGCGGCTAGTTTATTGCGCACACTATCTTCATCGTGTGGACAGCAGCAACATGTTTGTCATGCATCCTACATGCATCCCGTGGCTTATAATACCATATTTACTGTTGACTCGTATTCGCTCTGTGGAGGGTAGTGGCTAGTTTACTGTGCATCCTACATCCATCCTATGGACGGTAGAGGCTACTTTATTATACACCCACATATCCATCCGGTGGAGTGTAGAGCAAGAGAATGTAGATGCACGAAAAAAATAAACTAGGACTTACTTACTTTTTGATTTGCCGGTACTCTCCCGGCCCGGGCCTCTTCCAAGTGGTGGCCCGGCCTTGGCTCCCTCTTTAGGGAGTGTCTGAGACATAAGTCTCCCATGGGAGGAGGCACAAGTACCTCCTCATCTTTGAGACCAACTGTCCCCAGGCCTAGCCACAAGCTAGGCCTCTCTGGTCTGCCATCCCCGCCCCAAGGGGGCTAATGGGAATGACAGTCTTATGAGCTAAAAGCTCCGGCTCAGGCACCTACCCTACCCTAGAAGGGCTGGGCATGGTGTCGATCAATAATAAACTAGGAACCAGGATCTACAAGGACTATTTATCAGCAAATTTGTATTCCCTGATCTGTACATAGTTTTGCTACCATATTTTCAATTAGATAAGGTAGTTCTTCCTTTCATAATATTTAAAATTGGCTTTATAAACCTGTTTTCTTTGCTAACAACTAGAAACAATTTTGTTGTTTGAGACTGTAACAAGTGTTGAATGAAAGTCGCACAGCACTTGTTCTTAAGTAACTTTTCTAGATTATTTTGTTTTTTACTTACAGCGTCCAATTATTGGCTTAATTCTGCTGCCATGAATAATGTGTTATAAATATATAAGGGTAAAACGAGTAGACTTACTGTTTAGTGAGTTGGTTAATTAGGCTTAAAGCCTTCCCACACATAAAGGTCTTTAAGGCTCAAGGTTACCTATTCAGTATGACTGGAAAATACTTTAATTTTATATATGGGAATATTGAAGCTAAAGTAAACTCTAAGAGTGTGTAAACTGAGATATAGAGGCCTCCAAGTGTATATGTACTGTTGCTATAGTGGACACATGTCAAAAGATATACACATCAGAATATATTTAATATTATACAAATTACATTATTTAATTTAAACACACACAAACAAACATACACACACACACACACACACATTATATATATATATATATATATATATATATATATATATATATATATATATATATATATATATATATATATATAGATATATATATATATATATATATATATAGATACAAAGAATATTAATATTTTAATAAAATAGATGCAATTGATAAAGAAAATAAGGGCAACGCCGACCCAGTAGAGCACAGTCAAGCGGAAATTATTGCTATTGATTTGTGCAGTGATGAAGTTGCTGGTATGGTATGGGGAGACCCTGAGGGAAGAGGGAGACCCAGAGGGACGTAGGAGACCCCTGAGGTAGGTGGGAGACCTGGAGGGAAGGGATTGTGTGAAGGGAGGAGGGGAAAGCCTGATGCGAGGGGAGGAATGAGCCTGATGGGAGAGTAAAACCTGAAGTGAAAAGAAGAGCCCGGTGGGAGGGAAAAGAGCATGAGGGAAGGGGGAGGCTGAGAGGAAGAGCCTGATGGGAGGGGGAGAGCATGAGGAGAGGGGTTGTAAAACTGAGGGGAGGGAGGAGAGGGTAAGGTGATATATCCTGGGAGAGGAGACTGGGAATAGATTCAAGAGGGGGAAGGGGGGGTAAGATAAAATAAAAGATATAGTATTATGGTGAAGGTTTTCGCAACTTTTTTCAATAAAGAACTAACTTGGAGCTGCCATACACTGAAAAGTTTGTAGAAGGCTACTTTTCCCTCAACACTTGGAATACAAATGTTGCATTTACGAATAACTGACGAAAATAAAAACAGAATTCCAGCTCAAATGGATACATGTGCCTAACACCTTTCACACGCCAGAACACATTCTATTTCTGACAAACAGGAAAGAATTAGAGACAATGATAGAACAATGTGAATTTAGTTAATTTTATGTACAAGTTGTGTGTATATAAATTATATATATATATATATATATATATATATATATATATATATATATATATATATATATATATATATATATAATATATATATGCAAACAATCGCAGACGGGCGATCTTAACAATGCAGGACAAAGAGTGGAAATCTTTAGCTTAAGTACTTTCACACTTTTCAGTGCATCATCAGGAGTTGTGCAATGTTGCAAGAGAACAACCAAAGCAGGGAGAGAGGTCTCAGAGTAGTGTAGGTGTCACCGGCCACGATTACCCTTAGACTGGGTTAGTGGTCGGTGCCAACCCTACCCTACCATCATCCCCCTACTACCCATATAGGGTAGGAGGGGGATATGGTCAGTTTTGATGGTTATATAACACCTGTAGCTGTTAATGTACCATACACTGACAAGCACACAAGATAACTTAAGGAAAGGTTAAAGGGTATTAGTAGAATTTAGATCATAGAAATATTATCAGGTAAGCATAGAAGTCCCCATGTATGGCATATTAACAGCCACTGAGAAAATAGTAGACAATATGTAGGAAGAGATACTTCTGAGTACATGGGTAGAACATTCGAGTACCTCAGAGCAGGACATTTAAATGGACAAAGAGCACATTGTATTCCTTTCTTTCATTATTTGAAAAGGTCACACAAAATAATAGCTATCCATATCTACAGTATCTAACGATAAACTTATTTTCTTAAACCGTATGACCTGTTATAAACGATTAGAAAAAGCTTAGGGCTGGCTTTTTATATCTTATTAATTCCTACTTGACATCTCAGAAACCCTCCTACCCCATATGGATAGTAGGGGGATGATGGTAGGGTGGGGTTGGCACCGACCACTAACCCAGCTTGAGGGTAACCGTGGCCGGTGACATCTACGCTACTCTGAGACCTCTCTCCCTGCTTTGGTTGCTCCCTTGCAACATTGCACAGCTCCTGATGACTCACTGAGAAATGTGAAAGTACTTGAGCTAAAGATTTCCCCCCCCCGTGGCTTATCCTGATATATATATATATATATATATATATATATATATATATATATATATATATATATATATATATATATATATATATATATTTATAAGCTCACACAGTTGGAGGACTATTGTTCTTGCCTGATTTAATGGAAAGGATAAGTTTCAGGGAAGTTCGTTGATTGAAGTGCTAGTATTGTCTTAAACAGAAAGCAACAAAGCAAATGATGTGATATGAAGTGGCCAAGTGTTCGCTATATAAGCAGGGAAATAACAGTACTTAATATAAAAGGGTGAATTCGTGGTCGTGATAGTGGCCGTGTTGGTGGTAGTCGTGGTGGTGGTGGTCGTGGTGGTGGTGATGCTGCTGGTAGTCGTGGTGGCGGTGGTGGTGGTGGTGGTGGTGGTGGTGGTGATGGTGGGCGTGGTGGTGGTTGTGGTGATGGTGGTGGTCGTGGTGATGGTCGTGGTGGTGGTGGTCGTGGTGGTGATGGTCGTGGTGGTGGTGGTGGTGGTCGTGGTGGTGATGGTCGTGGTGGTGGTGGTGGTCGTGGTGGTGGTGGTCGTGGTGGTGGTCGTGGTCGTGGTGGTGGTCGTGTTCGTGGTAGTGGTCGTGTTCATTGTGGTGGTAGTGGTCCTGTTCACTGTGGTAGTGGTCGTGTTCATTGTGGTGGTAGTGGTCGTGTTCATTGTGGTGGTAGTGGTCGTGTTCATTGTGGTGGTAGTGGTCGTGTTCGTGGTGGTGGTAGTGGTCGTGTTTGTGGTGGTGGTAGTGCATTTTAATGGTCAGGAAACAGGGCAGATGTTTCCTGACATGGATCTTCTTCATATAATGACCAGCCAGCTGAAGCTTTTGGTTTTGTGATCGAGGTCTTCAGCTGCCTTACCGGTCCACCCAAAAAAAAAAAAAAATACAGAGTCGCATAAAATGTATGTTGATCTGAAATGTACAAACAACTCGCTGCACATACTCTAGTCAGTAAGTCAGGGCAACAACAACCAATCAACAAGCAAGGATGAGCTGCCAACAATGGCCAGCAATAACTAGTCCCTGTTTTGATTGTGGCAGCCTTGCAAGTCTCTGAAAGTGGTGTCCAGTGCACAGAAGATTATAAATTTAGGTATAATGTTCACATAGAAGGAAAGCTATAATAAAAATATAGGATTTTTCTTCAAGAAAGGGTAGGAGGACAGGAGAGGGAGAGTTGGGCAAGTGGAAGGTTGTAGGAAAGAGTGAAGGTGAGGGGTTACGGAGGTGAGAGGAAGGGATCGGATTCTCGTATATTAGTGGGGTAACAAAAATGGCACAATACCGTGACTGGAACAATATACAAATAACCCGCATATAGAAGAGAGGAGCTTACGACATATTTCGGTCCGACTTGGGCCATTTACGAAGTCGGACTAAAACGTCGTCGTAAGCTCCTCTCTTCTATGTGCGGGTTATTTGTGTATTAGTGGGGTGTGAAGCTGGGTTAAGGTGGAGTTCTGGGAGAGATGTAAGTAGGGGTGAAAGAGTCTGGGAGACAGGTAGGGGTGATGTGGTGAATGAGGGGAAGGGATTGAGGTACTGGTAGATGGGGTAGGACGGAGAGGAAAAAGGATGGTAGGCAGAAAGCAGGGAAGAAAGGATGGAGAGGAGTCGAGGGAGGGATGGAAAGCGAAAACAAGGTGTGAGAAGACATGGGAAAAAGGGAGGTAGCGGAGGGAGGAAAGATAAGGGAGGTAGTGGAAGAAAGAAGGTAATGTAGTCGAGGGAGGAAGATTAGGGAGGGAGCTGAGAGAGGAAGACAAAGAAACAGAGGGACAGATAATTGTGGTTGTGGGGGAGAGGCAACCACTCTTAAACTCCAACAATCATCAATGACTCCTTGAGCATCAACAAAACTCAATAAGCACCAATTAGGCGCTCAACTACATGAAACCAAGTCGTCAACTAGCATGTTTCTTCCTCAACTAACATCAACTAGGTCTTGAAAACGCAACCAATGCTTCCTTAACCATCATCAATTACTCCATCAACTAGTACATGAAAAGAAAAATATTAATTACTTTCTCAACTAGGTCTTGGGACGACAGTAATTTCTTCATTTAACGACAACAAGAATGAACAAGGTCTTGAGACAGCGGTAACAATTTACTCAACTAGCTTCAATTGGGTCTTGGGGTAGCAGCAAACATTCCCTCAACTAGTGTCAACTCACGGCCAGACAACACTGGGTGACAAAGTCACTGCTACTAGTAAGGCAGGTGCGGGTGCCTGGCTGTTCGGATAAGGGCGTGTTAAGTAACAGAGAGAGAGAGAGAGAGAGAGAGAGAGAGAGAGAGAGAGAGAGAGAGAGAGAGAGAGAGAGAGAGAGAGAGAGAGAGAGAGGTATGGAGAGAAAAACATATTTTGCATTTTCTTAAACCTAAACAACTAAGATATCACTACAATAATTATTCGTTAGCAACACAGCAAACACACAACAAACTAACCCAGCAGCACAACGTTCAACACACTATCAACATCAACAAACTGACCCGTGTACTTTTATGAGACACTGGTGCAACACCTGGGTAATTTTTTTTCTGATAAACGTTTCACCCATCAGGGGACTTCACCAATATAATAGAGACAGGGAAACGGAGCCTTTTATAGTGGAGACAATTAAAGGAGTGGAGCGATGCAGCAGCTGAAGACAAAAGTGAAAATTTTAGAGGATGGACAGTGACTTTTTAAAATTAAAAAAAAAAAAGTTTTGAAAAACAGAAGGACACAGTGAACTAAGGAAGCGTGGTTCAATTAACACCTATGCGATCTGTCTGTCTCATATTTAACACCTAGGTGTGAATTCCCACCTACAAAACTGGCATCAATTTATACTGCTTTCCACACCAACAACGTACGTCCGACGCACAAACATACAACGCACTATCAATACCAAATCCAATTAAGGCCAACTCACCTTACATAACAACGGTACAGAGCAGCATCCGCTCCCACAAAAGAATCACCAAAGATAAAATTAATTCCATATTACAAAGGTGCATCACTCGACCGAAAAAAAACACACAAAAGGTCTCTCGTGTTCAAACGCACAATGTTGCCAATAAAGAACTTGGTCCTGCCCCCATCCCTTCCTCGCTTTGCCTGAGAGGCTGAGAGTATCTCTGTATTGCTCTAGTTCCCATTGTGGGATTCAGAGAGTTTGTCTAAAACATCACCTAGGAGTCTGAGAGCACTTCTTTAACACATCACCATCTAAGAGCACTTCTCCAAGGCATCATCACAATCTAAGCGCATGTCTCGAACCATTACCACCTGAGAGTATCTAACACCGTCACTACCTCTGAGCACCTACGGCATCTAACAGACCATCACTGATGTATCGATGGGACACGTAATGTCTAACTTCATCTTCAGAAAAGTCGCCCAACAACTTTTTTGTATCCAACTTTGGACGACAATATAAAAGACAAATTAAGTGAAAACTTGTGGCCCCTTGTCTCTTCCCTACAGCACCGAGGGGAGTATATAGATGAGGGTAAGGGAAGGGCAGGGCGGGGCGAGGGATGGGAGAGGCGGGGAGGGGTCAAGAGAGGGATGGAAAGGAAAAAGAGGGGAGGATAGAGAGACGGGTGTTACAGTGAGGAGGATGGGATGGTAGAGGCTAGAGGATGAAACACTGAGTGGACGTGAAGAGAAGGGTAAGCAAGTTAAGGGAAGAGAGGTGCGGGGAAAGGTAGAGCAAGGTGAAGGAGAGGAGAGAAAGAGAGGTAAGTGAGAGAGAGGCTCCGCCGATAAAGTTTATGTCCCCAGTATTCAACCATTAAAAACAATACTCCGGAAGTTCAAGAATCGTCAAGTCTTATTACGACAGATTTCGTTCTCTACCCCCAAAACAACATTATCTTTGCAAGACCTGTGTAATAGCTATACCGTAAAATAAGAACTCGCGTACTAGCATTATAGGCGTGGATGCGTCTTTCAGTGACTCCAATAACTGTAACAATATCTAAGGATTTGGTTAAATCCAACAAAATCTAGGCTTCTTCTCAATAGTTCTGGCCGCTAGGCTAGAGAAATTGCTACCTTTAACACCTACATAAAAAAAAAAACTTGAAAGACAATAAATTCATGAATAAATTAAATAAAAATGTGGATACTTTAAATCCACGTTAACATATTAGGTGGTTCTCACCGAAGAAGAAAGCACATTTATCATCACTCACGCATTATGAAAGTTAAGACACATGTGCAACATCTGGATATCTTTATTGTAGACGTTTCGCCATCCAGTGGCTTTATCAATACAGATTCTAGGACATAATAGGAAGACAGTAGAACTATATACAAAAGATGAGGTAATCAGTCCCTCGGCCTTGGAGTTAGTGTTCACAGCATCGTGGTGGAGGAGAATCTGAAGCAAAGGCAAGAAGACTGGCGTTTATATAGGCGTCAGTGGAAGGGACGGGCAGCAGACGAGGGCATAGTCACTGGTAGGCGGGATTCCCCAGTGGAAGTAGGTCCTTCCCAAAGAGATGGGTTAGTTGCAGCAGCCGTGAAGAAGGTCTTGTAGATGTCCTCTGAACCAAGATTCCATGATGTTGCAGTGTCTCACGCATTAGTTATCTTTCCAGTACGACGTCCCAACAAGCCGCAGGATCATACTCCAATTGCAAAGTGGATGAAACTCTCATGTTATCTTTATCTATTTCCTTACACTCATTCATACTACAGCAACACAATCAGTAAGAAAATTTGTCTTCACTCCCATCTAACAACCTTACACTGGCCTGCTGCCTGCATACATACCAACCTCTCACAACCTCCTTCACACTCTTCTTCCAACTCTTCCAGAGACGTTAACTACACCACCTTTCATCCACCCCAGACCCCAGGTTCCCTACACCACCTTTCATCCACCTCAGACCCCAGGTTCCCTACACCACCTTTCATCCACCTCAGACCCCAGGTTCCCTACACCACCTTTCATCCACCCCAGACCCCAGGTTCCCTACACCACCTTTCATCCACCTCAGACCCCAGGTTCCCTACACCACCTTTCATCCACCTCAGACCCCAGGTTCCCTACACCACCTTTCATCCACCCCAGACCCCAGGTTCCCTACACCACCTTTCATCCACCTCAGACCCCAGGTTCCCTACATCACCTTTCATCCACCCCAGACCCCAGGTTCCCTACACCACCTTTCATCCACCTCAGACCCCAGGTTCCCTACACCACCTTTCATCCACCCCAGACCCCAGGTTCCCTACACCACCTTTCATCCACCTCAGACCCTAGGTTCCCTACACCACCTTTCATCCACCCCAGACCCCAGGTTCCCTACACCACCTTTCATCCACCTCAGACCCCAGGTTCCCTACACCACCTTTCATCCACATCAGACCCCAGGTTCCCTACATCACCTTTCATCCACCCCAGACCCCAGGTTCCCTACACCACCTTTCATCCACCCCAGACCCTAGGTTCCCTACATCACCTTTCATCCACCTCAGACCCCAGGTTCCCTACACCACCTTTCATCCACCCCAGACCCTAGGTTCCCTACACCACCTTTCATCCACCTCAGACCCCAGGTTCCCTACACCACCTTTCATCCACCTAAAACCCTAGGTTCCCTACACCACCTTTCATCCACCTAAGACCCTAGGTTCCCTACACCACCTTTCATCCACCTCAGACCCCAGGTTCCCTACACCACCTTTCATCCACCTCAGACCCCAGGTTCCCTACACCACCTTTCATCCACCTAAAACCCTAGGTTCCCTACACCACCTTTCATCCACCCCAGACCCTAGGTTCCCTACATCACCTTTCATCCACCTCAGACCCCAGGTTCCCTACATCACCTTTCATCCATCCAAGACCCCAGGTTCCCTACACCACCTTTCATCCACCCCAGACCCCAGGCTTACCAACTAATCCACATTTCACTTGATTGATTTTCTTAATCGATTCCCAGTGTCATTTTCTTAACTAATCCCTTAACTCTACAAATATTGTGTTGGAGAGTGAGAGGGTAAAGCCCCGCCCTTGGTCTATTTACCTTACACTTTCCTTACTAATTTTTGCATTTCATTGAACAACTGCATGTACAGTATCTTCACGTGCACGCACGCACGCACGCACGCACACACACACACACACACACACACACACACACACACACACACACACACACACTGAACAGACGAGCCACAGGGATGCTAGAAAATACTTCAGTATTTTAAATGTTTTATTGGTCCTTCGCAGGTTGTAAACTGGAAGCAGCTGCACAAGTGGTGGGAGCAAACTATATCCTCGGTTTCAAAACCTGTGTTTCACCCGTTACCGGCTTCAAGGGCTCTTCTTCCCCACAGCCTAACCTGAGTCAGGTTCACCTGTGGACCACCTGGTCAACCAGACTGTTTGCGCTAGTGGCCAACAGACCCGCATAGAAACAAAACCTGGATGATTCGGCACTTGTAGAAAGAAGTTCTTCAGTATTTTTCTTAATAAAACTCAACGCCGATCGACTGTAGACTACACTGGAACCAGGAGCTAAGCCTCGACACCAGTAAGCACACACACACATACATACACAAACATACAGACACACGAGGCCAGGAGCTATGAATCGACCCCAGCAACCACAATTAGGTGAGTACACACACACACACACACACACACACACACACACACACACACACACACACACACAACCTTCAAAATACGGGCTGTGCTATTACATTTGCAAGAGAAGATAGCAGATAGCAAAGACCAGCGACAATTCCAGACATCAAAACGCCGACACAAATTGACAATTAGAGGTCAAAGTTCACGGTTCAAAGTTCGCTTGATGAGGGAAAAGGGTCGGCACTCGGGCACTTCAAAGGTGGGTTATTACATTTTCTATAGGGCGACAGGGGGTGTGAAAATTATCAAAGTGGGAGAGGGGATGGTGATGGAAGAAACGTTGAGGGGGTAAGTGATTGAAAGCATGGGAAGGGGGGAGGAAGGGGAAGGTGGATAGATGGATAAGGGGAGAAAAAGGTAGTAGCGATGTGATTAGATGGGGGGGGGATGGAGAGAGATGAATGGAAAAGATTTAAAAAAAATGGTGCATATGAATAACAGCGGAGAGTGAGGGGCTCCCAAACGATATAGGCAGAGGATGGAAAGAATCCGGAGAGAAAGAAAGTAGGAGGTTGAAAAAAATCAGAGGAGTGAAGGCTGTTTGTAAGCCGACAGAGGGAGAGAATAGGACAATCCTACACTAATTCTGTAGTCTACACATATCATTACCACGTGATCATAGTAATATTTATGAAAGGTTGAGTACTCAAGGGAAACCAGTCAGCCGAACTCAAGGTCTGAGATGCGGTTCTACGGCGCCTGAACTCTGAAAGATGGACGTAGATGTTGCGGGTTGGTGAGGCAACATTTTTAACCACTAGAAAGACATTAAAGACAGTCATTATAGTATAGTGATATCATTATAGTATAGAAAGACACTAAAGACAGTCATTATAGGAACACTTATTCTCATCTTTGGGTCTTATAGTAAAAAAAATATTTTTTAAGGGTAGAAATAAATGGTAGGACAGTTAATATGTTTAACAGAACTATAGAAAAATATTAAATTTTTAAAAATTCTTGATTACAGACGAAGGTTACCTGAAGACGATTTCGGGGGTGGCCATCCCGTGGCATGGTCCCAGACCAGGTCTCCTGCTTGATGGCCTCATCAACCAGGTATATACTTTCAGTATACCTGTGATCGATTTCGAGAGTTTTCCTATTCCCGCAGACCGGCCTGGAACCACGCTTCTCTGGTGGTTACCTTCTCAATCAGGATATTGCTGGTGTCGCTTGTCTACATATCCATACTAACCTGGTTGATCTGGAACATGTGATCCAGTTTCCTCTTAACGATTTCTACAATTGTTTCTGTAGTGTTTCTGATATCTGTTGGTATTGTGATGAATAACCTAGGCCCACAGATGTTGATACTGTGTTCTCGTACCGTGTTCAAGGCTTCCCAAAACTTTTACTGGCTCTATGCAGGCAGTAAATGATATATATGTATCTGTTCCAGCTCTCCTGCTTTGATGGAGCCGTCAATATCGAACAGTACTCTAGGCGAGAAAACACAAGTGATCTGAATAATGTCATCATTTCCTAGCTTGCGCATTCGCCTTATTGTGTTTTCTAAATGACAAGTCAGCTGACATTTACAGCCAGGTCTTTGACATGTTCTTTTCGTTCCGTTTTGTGATCATCTTGTGTTTTGTGTACCATGTCTCTTGAAATTCTAATTGCAAAAGGCATCGAAATTTTTCTTACTCCCGCAAACCGACCCTGGGACAATCTGATAACTAATATATTGAAGACAAGTATAACAAGTTAGAGATTTTTAGCTTGACATGCTTGCGGATCTTCTCCAGGGGTTAAGTACAGATTTCCCAAGATTCATAGACAAGTGGTTCCAAATCGTCTCTTTCTTAGCACTATTGGTACGTTCAGCTTTCCCTTGGCGAAGTTTCTAGTGCCTAGATTTCAGGGATTCACTGAGTTCGCCATTAAAAAATAGGATGACAGATATGAAAACATCTTTTCAAATTAAAAAAAATGGGAAAATAAAAATAAAAGATATTCTTTGTGCGAGGAAAGGGAGAACATGGGACCATAACTTGAAACTACTGAACATGCAATATACTATAAAAAATTTGAAAAAAAAAATATTTTTCAGAGTGGCAGAAGGTTGCAATGAAGTCGAAGAAGAAATCGTGAGTGCCAAAACCACTGGGAATTCTACATAAATAAAGGATAAATTTGCAACAGGAAAGAGGACACCATGAAAATTATATCTCTTCTAACAACAAAAGGTATTTGCAAATAGGCAATTGCAAATACACACACACACACACACACACACACACACACACACACACACACACACACACACACACACACACACACACCAGTGATAAAGATAGGAAAGGCATACTACAAACATAAAAAAAATATTTAAGAGTCAGTAATACATTAAATATATTAAAAGCATATTAACCACATGTGAAGTTATCGAATCCCAGAACAGCCTTCAGGATCAATAAAGAATTTAGGACTCTCCACACTACTTCTGTCAGGCCCTTCTTAAAATAAACAGCACTAGCTCGGAGACGCCAGCTGATCAAGTACTTTTCAAAGCTTGAGGCTAGTCTAGTTACAAATGTTTGCAACCAGACTAACTGCAAAACTGAGAGGTGTGCAGTATGAGAAGAGGCTAGAGAAAGCTCACCTGACTCAGAAAGAGAAGACGACTACCAGAATGGTATAATTACACTATACGGGATATTCAGAAGAAATGATTAGGCAGATAGGGGTAGACTGAAATACGATGACCAAAAAGAAGAGAATACAAATAACAGTTATAAACACAGATGAGTTATAAGGAAGTTAGAAACTACTCTTTCCAGTAGTAGAGTAGTAGAGTACTGGAATAAACTTGATTTGGTCGTTATGGTGGCACGCTACATACACAATTTTAGAAATAGGCAGGCTGATGCTCAAAGGCCAAAAACCAGTAACACCTTCCTGCGGAGCTTAAGAGGCGCGAGCAAACATCGACCCCTCTGCAAACACAAACAAGCACACAGACGCACAACACCAAACACACATACACACACACACACATCAATACCAGACTTAGGTGGTCCTCACCCAAGGACAATAACCCCGGACTAATAGCGTCGAAAAGGATCAATAGTTAATGTGTATTGATATGTGCCATTCACAGCGGGTGAGGAGGGTCATATATTGTCCTAGGAGAAAGGGAAAGGATCAGCATTGTCTTAAGAAGGAGGGAAAGGATCAGCATTATCTTAGGAATGAGGGAAAGGATCAATGGCGTCCTGGGGAAAGAGGAAAGAACAGTGGGGGTTCTTGTACATGTTCACGTGAAGCCTAAATGACCCTCGTGCAGTCGATAGACTTTAAACCCCCATATTAACTAACCAACCAGGGGTGTCCTGGGGAGGCTAGTAGTGTGCTGCGGGAGAAAGGATAAACCAGTGGTGTCCTGGGAAAGGAGAGGATCAGGGAAGTCCTGGGGAAGGCGGGGTTGATGGTGTGGGAGCGTGAGGGGGAAGACAAATACTGTACTGTGGGAGAGAGAGAGGTGGGAGTCATGCGCTGTCATCAACGCTCTCCTGCACCACTACAACTGACATCAACAAACAGCACTACCCCACCACGACAATGACGACAATCATCGCACGACCACTAGCACTACAATGACAACCATACGACACCCACCGCGACAATGACGACCATCACACGACCCTCACAACAATGACGATGACCATCACATGACAATAGCTACATTGACAACGATCATAAACGCCACGACAACCACACAATGACCAACACTACCTCCAGCACGACTGTCAGCACACCCTCATAGTTACTACTGCCACCACCAGCACACCCTCCAAGTTACCACTACTGTCGTGTGGGGATTCGAACATGGATTAGGTAATAAGCACTCACGTCGGATGTTCTAGTACGTATATTAGAAGGAATATATGGGGGAGCCAGGCCTGACCTGCCTCCTCTCTTACGTCTCGACTTGAACTGCCCTGCCGAGTGTCTGGAGGGCGAGAGGTATTCAAATCACACTAGGTCATCAGTTACGGTCAGTGATATAACAGTGATTCACGCAGGAAGTGGTGAATCAGTAAAGGTTGGTATGAGTCATTACAACTGACACTACTGGTAACTGATACTACAGGTAACTGTAGTATCAGTTACCACCAGTGCACCCTCACAGTTACAACTGCCACCACCAGCACACTCTCATAGTTACCACTACCACCACCAGCACACCCTCCTGGTTACCACTACCACCACCAGCACACCCTCATAGTTACCACTACCACCACCAGCACACCCTCCTAGTTACCACTACCACCACCAGCACACCCTCCTAGTTACCCCTACCACCACCAGCACACCCTCCTAGTTACCCCTACCACCACCAGCATACCCTCCTAGTTACCACTACCACCACCAGCACACCCTCCTAGTTACCCCTACCACTACCAGCACACCCTCCAAGTTACCACTACCACCAGCAGCACACCCTCCTCGTTACCACTACCACCACCAGCACACCCTCCTAGTTATCACTACTGACCTAGAAAATGTACAGAGAACCTTCACGGCGCGCATAACGGAGATAAAACACTTCAATTACTGGGAACGCTTGAAGTTCCTGAACCTGTACTCCCTGGAATGCAGGCGGGAGAGATACATAATTATATACACCTGGAAAATCCTAGAGGGACTAGTACCGAACTTTCAAACGAAAATCACTCACAACGAAAGCAAAAGACTCGGCAGACGATGCAACATTCCCCCAATGAAAAGCAGGGGTGTCACTAGCACGTTAAGAGACAATACAATAAGTGTCAGGGGCCCGAGACTGTTCAACTGCTTCCCAGCATACATAAGGGGGATTACCAATAGACCCCTGGCTGTCTTCAAGCAAGCACTGGACAAGCACCTAAAGTCAGTACCTGACCAGCCGGGCTGTGGCTCGTACGTTGGATTGCGTGCAGCCAGCAGTAACAGCCTGGTTGATCAGGCTCTGATCCACCAGGAGGCCTGGTCACAGACCGGGCCGCGAGGGCGTTGACCCCCGGAACTCTCTCCAGGTAACTCCTCACTATCACCACCACTCACCATCACCACCCTCACCCTCACCATCACCACCCTCGCCATCACCACCCTCACCATCATCACCCACACCATCACCCTCACCATCACCACCCTCACCATCACCACCCTCGCCATCACACCTTCGCCATCACCACCCTCATCATCACCGCGCTCACTATCACCACCCTCACCATCACCGCCCTCACCATCGCCCTCGCCATCATCACCTTCATCACTACCCTCACCATCACCACCCTCACCATCACTACCTTCACCATCACCACCCTCACCAACACCACCCTCACCATCACCACCCTCACAACCCTCACCAACATCACCACCCTCACCATCGCTACCCTCACCATCACCACCCTCACCATCACCACCGTCACCATCACCACCTTCACCATCACCACCCTCACCATTACAACCCTCACCATCACCACACTCACCATCACCACCCTCACCATCACTGCCCTCACCATCACCACCCTCACCATCACCACCCTCACCATCACCACCCTCACCATCACCATCACCCTCACCATCACTACTCTCACCATCACCCTCAGCACCATCACCACCCTCACCATCACTACCCTCACCATCACCACCCTCACCATCACTACCCTCACCATCACCACCCTCACCATCACTACCCTCACCATCACCACCCTCACCATCACAACCCTCACCATCACCACCCTCACCATCACCCTCACCACACTCACCATCACCACCCTCACCATCACCACCCTCACCATCACCACCCTCACCATCACTACCCTCACCCTCACCACCCTCACCATCACCGCCCTCACCATCACCACCCTCACCATCACCACCCTCACCATCACTACCCTCACCATCGCCAGCCTCACAATCGCCAGCCTCACCATCACCACCCTCACCATCACCACCCTCACCATCATCGCCCTCACCATCACTACCCTCACCCCCCTCACCATCACTACCCTCACCATCACTACCCTCACCATCACCACCCTCACCATCACTACCCTCGCCATCACCACACTCACCATCACCACCCTCACCATCACCACCCTCACCATCACCACCCTTCCCATCACTACCCTCACCATCACCACCCTCACCATCGCCACCCTCACCATCGCCAGCCTCACCATCACCACCCTCACCATCACCACCCTCACCATCACCACCCTCACCATCATCACCCTCACCATCACTACCCTCACCATCACTACCCTCGCCATCACCACCCTCACCATCACCACCCTCACCATCACCACCCTCACCATCACCACCCACACCATCACCACCCTCACCATCACCACCCACACCATCACCACCCTCACCATCACCACCCTCACCATCACCACCCTCACCATCACCACCCTCACCATCACCACCCTCACCATCACCACCCTCACCATCACCACCCTCATCACCACCATCACCACCCTCACCATCACCACCCTCACCATCACCTTCACCATCACCACCCTCACCATCACCACCCTCACCATCACCTTTACCATCACCACCCTCACCATCACCACCCTCACCATCACCACCTTCACCATCACCACCCTCACCATCACCTTCACCATCACCACCCTCACCATCACCACCCTCACCATCACCACCCTCACCATCACCACCCTCACCATCACCACCCTCACCATCACCACCCTCACCATCACCATCACCACCCTCACCATCACCTTCACCATCACCACCCTCACCATCACCACCCTCACCATCACCACCCTCACCATCATCTTGCGTACATTTTCCTTTCGTTCAACAAAAGTCATCTCAGAGCCTCAAAGTTTAGATTATTTTAAAATATAATAAAGGCAGGAGTTGCCACAACATTTTATGACCCACATTTGAGGGAAGATGATGTTTGTATGTTCCGTTTTCTATTATAAATGTGTCGTATAATTTTTCAAACTTTCTCAAAATTTTGCCGCACTATTTTCTCTCTCATATCGTTCTTGCTATCAAATACTTTTGTTGAAAAAAAAAGAAATATTTTTTTTTCGAGGTCCTTCATCGCTGTTTTCAAAAAAAAAAATGCGGTCAATTGTTCTTAAAAATTTGGACCGTGAAATGTTACTTACATATAACGTTATATCCTTATGTGAAAATTATTATTATTATTATTATTATTATTATTATTATTATTATTATTATTATTATTATGGTCAAATTGCTCTCGGGGAATGGGAGGAACTCAGGATTTAATCTAATTATTAAGCGGGTAATTCCAATTCTTTGAATCAAGGGCCTCTCAGCGGCATCAAGGTACCTTGAAAGGTGTAAACTTTTATGTTCTTATCATTCTCTCTCTCTCTCCCTCTCTCTCTCTCTCTCTCTCTCTCTCTCTCTCTTTTCCAACGAGGACTTTTCCATCACTCTTCGTAGCTCGTATTTCTTAACTCTTTATTAAATATTTTTATGCCTCTGATTTTTTTACTAATTGTTTATGGTATGGGCGGCACACAACACGATACACCAGCTTTGTAACATATATTATTAAACGCCATTTTTATCTCCAGCCTCCGTGAAGCTCTGGTGATGCTGGTGCTGACATCTGACATGTCTTCTGAGTTTCTTCCTTTTACTCGCTTGTGACATGATAATGACCCAGGATGAACCGAAACGTCGTCTGGTTTCCTCGGGTAAGTGTGGGTCATTTGTGACTTGTTTCACTCTCAGTGACGTGATTTTTATTCTTTATTTAGTATTACTGAGCATCTGCTAATTCTTTTCAAGTCTGTGAACTTCAGAATGCTTTGCACAGAGTTATTGTAACACTGAGTCCATATTTTTTATAGTCGTCTGCCTGAGAAGCACGACACATACACAGGACACATACACAGGACACATACACAGGACACATACACAGGACACACACACAGGACACACACACAGGACACACACACAGGACACACACACAGGACACATACACAGGACACATACACAGGACACATACACAGGACACATACACAGGACACATACACAGGACACATACACAGGACACATACACAGGACACATACACAGGACACATACACAGGACACATACACAGGACACATACACAGGACACACACACAGGACACACACACAGGACACATACACAGGACACATACACAGGACACATACACAGGACACATACACAGGACACATACACAGGACACATACACAGGACACATACACAGGACACATACACAGGACTCAGGATTTAATCTAATTATTAAGCGGGTAATTCCAATTCTTTGAATCAAGGGCCTCTCAGCGGCATCAAGGTACCTTAAAAGGTGTAAACTTGTATGTTCTTATCATTCTCTCTCTCTCTCCCTCTCTCTCTCTCTCTCTCTCTCTCTCTCTTTTCCAACGAGGACTTTTCCATCACTCTTCGTAGCTCGTATTTCTTAACTCTTTATTAAATATTTTTATGCCTCTGATTTTTTTACTAATTGTTTATGGTATGGGCGGCACACAACACGATACACCAGCTTTGTAACATATATTATTAAACGCCATTTTTATCTCCAGCCTCCGTGAAGCTCTGGTGATGCTGGTGCTGACATCTGACATGTCTTCTGAGTTTCTTCCTTTTACTCGCTTGTGACTTGATAATGACCCAGGATGAACCGAAACGTCGTCTGGTTTCCTCGGGTAAGTGTGGGTCATTTGTGACTTGTTTCACTCTCAGTGACGTGATTTTTATTCTTTATTTAGTATTACTGAGCATCTGCTAATTCTTTTCAAGTCTGTGAACTTCAGAATGCTTTGCACAGAGTTATTGTAACACTGAGTCCATACACATACACAGGACACATACACAGGACACATACACAGGACACATACACATACACAGGACACATACACAGGACACATACACAGGACACATACACAGGACACATACACAGGACACATACACATACACAGGACACATACACAGGACACATACACAGGACACATACACAGGACACATACACAGGGTGCTGAAACTGGTGTAATTTGTATTTTTTATCACTGCAAAATTCTTTGTATCGAATTGCGAGGCGTCTTTAAAATAAAAATAATATTAGCTAAAAATTGAGATGTGACAGAAAATGCTTCAAACTGCTCTGAATCGTCGAAATAGCCAATAAAATAACGTTTAAAAAATTTCTATATTTTTTATATTAATTCTGTGTTACATGTGTCTGATTCATAGCACCGTTTATTGCACTGAAACCCTTCCCTTGGAAGATTTACACCTATCCCTTGGAAGATCAAAATCTTTCCCTTGGAAGATTTAAACCTTTCCGTGATTTTTTTTTATTAAATTTATTAACTCTATGAATGTGTTTCAGGTCAGCAAATTATTTTACCTTTTCTGAAATATTTCTCCCTCATTTAATTCATACCGCACTATATGAACTTTTACGAATTAAAGATGACCCCATTTCGGCAGGTGGATTTACACGATATATATAAGGCATTCTTCTCTTCTTTTACAACACTGGGTAAAACATTATTGATGAAATGTTGCCTTCTGTCGCTTGAGCTGTCGCTGATGGCATTTTGTGTGTTCAGTGCAATGATGTTCAAGACTGGTTGGTATGCTATCTTCCCTCGAGTAGCCGTTTTAATGTGTTGATGTTCAACACTGGATCGTATGCTATCTTCCCTACAGTAGCCTTTTTAATGCACTGACGCTCAAGACTGGATGGTATGCTGCCTACCTCCCCTAACGATTATTCTTCTGCGTTCATTCAGAAAAGAAATATCACAACATTTAATACCTGAACTGGAAATTCACCCTCTCCATTCCAGCTCCAGAATCTATTCAGTTATGATTTGTGCTTTCTCTTCAATAGCATTCAATAATATTTACGTGTTTATGTGTATGGTTATTCATTGCCGATTATCTATTTGCAGTTACAGGAGCATAACTAAGTTCATTATATAATTTGTGTGTTAATTTCTTTAAAAAAATATCCACTTGTCTTAGCACACTATATCCTCGTAAATCCCATCCACATGTCTGCGGCTGTGAAGAAATATTTCCTAGTGTTCATTCTCAATCCCATTTAACAGTTCACAACTGCAGGCGGTTGTTCATCCTGTTTATGGTGCTAAAACACCATCATGATATTTCTTCTGTTTAAAAAGCATTAATCTAGTGTAAAAGTGCCTGCATTTATAGATTGTAATAAAGTTTTCATATTTAAAAAATATATTGAAATAATAACAAATGGAAAAACGTACGTTGTTATCATGTTTCCCGTTTTCTTCCTGTCTACCTGAAGTGCTTTCTTCTTCGTAATTCATGTTGCATAATTTTGTCATCTCTCTCACAAAATGTCTTTGAACCTTATCTATTGTAAATTTATTTTGTTTTTGATGAAGATATCATACATGGAACACCGTGTGTGTGTGTGTGTGTGTGTGTGTGTGTGTGTGTGTGTGTGTGTGTGTGTGTGTGTGTGTGTGTGTGTGTGTGTGTGTGTGTGTGTGTGTGAGTGTGTGTGTGTGTGTGTGTGTTGCCTTAGCGACCACAGTGACGGCGCTCTTGCAGTAATTGAGTGGCAAGTGTGCTCTTAAGTGATCTCCTGCCCCACTGGCACGCAACAACCCAGCATTCGCCTCCTGCACCCTCTTAGCTGGGCTCCCTGCTGCCTCCCTCGCACTGCCTCTACCATCACTATGCCGCCATGCTGCCGCTACAAAGTATCAATGGTACGACGATACCATAGCTTTCTCTTGTTGAATTTGTCTCACCACAGGTTCTACGGTGCTGTAGTTGCACTACTGGTACAGTAGTGCTACCAGGGCCTTCTCTTGTTCAATGAGTCTCGTAACTTGGTAGAATGGTATTACAGCTTCCTCGTCTTACACATTCACCATGGGTAGAATGGTACCACAGCTTTCTACTGTTACACATACTTCACCACTGGTACAATGGTACGCAAGCTTTCTTGTGAATTCTCATCCCTTCAATGGTAAATTATTGATTGATTTATGAAAGAATCCTTAGTCATCTCTCTCTCTCTCTCTTTCTCTTTCTCTAGATATTAACCAATTTTGATACAATCAAAACCCGAAGAACTATCTGAATTGCAGAGTGATTCAATAACACGAAATAATGGAATGAAACTCCATGTCAAGAGTCATAACACAAATGTGGTTTCATTTTTTCTTGAACTGAATTATAGACGACTAGAAAAAACTAGTGGTGGTGTTAGTGGTAAGGACAGAAACAGTTATAATGGAAGAAATCAAATGCTACTCCTACCTCACCTATCAAATATCCATGAAAGTTTCTCTGCACGTCATGTTAGTCGATCACGCACTTTTCAAAGCCGGCAATGTAGCTGGTGACTGTGTATGTCATTACCCGCCATATGTGTTATTGTTAGTGTGTAGCTCGCACGTTGGCATATAGAACCATCCAACAAGGTAGGTCTTTATTAAAGGTCTCTTCGGCAATTACTACGAATCTGCCCGCAGAAATGCTCCCTACGATAGCGTCTCGGTAGACGATACAAAACACCCCATTGAAAAAGCTGGTATTCAAGAAAACATACTAATGGCAACTTAGTTACTGTAAGGGACCCAAGACTTTAAACCGGCAGTTACCAACATATCCCTAGATTAATTCAAGAGATAACATAAAAATGTTTTTCAAGTTAGCTCCTGATCAGCTGGGCTCTGGTGCCTACGCTGGACTGCGTGCTTAGGGCACCTACAGCCAAATTGATCAAGACATCAACCAAGCTTGGTCTGCAATCGATTATAGATCAACAGACCGCTAATTTTACTTCTATGCTTCATTAAATGCCAATCCCGCTGACGGTGCTCCTCAACTACTAATACTATCACTGCTGCTACTGCCACTTTTGATGCTATAATTAATTTCAGTACTATAATCAGAACCGATAATATTGTTGCTACTAATATTACTCGACTTCTTCCTTGACTACTGATGATACTACGTAACACAGCGCAACACTGCAACACTACCACGTAACACAGCGCAACACTGCAACACTACCACGTAACACAGCGCAACACTGCAACATTACCACACACACGCACATATTCCGAGGTTCACTGTAACAGCAGACACCTGTGTTGCCAGCACATAAACAACACATCTCACATTATCATTACTATTGAAAATGTTTATAAAATTATTATTATTATTATTATTATTATTATTATTATTATTATTATTCTACGTGATCACTAAACACGCAAGGAGTGGTAATGGAGGCTCCATCCTACGTCCGTTCAACGCCTGACAGAAATGATACTCTCTTCGCAAGTCACAGTTTTAAAAACTCTACGGGAAACATCAACCTCAATCTATTAACACTTTCACAGCAGAAAAGAAAAGTTACCTCACGACCTCGTAATCAACTTAATGCACAAACTAGAAGAAAAAACTACAGACAAAAGTCAACTTTTGTTTAAACATTTATAAGTTTGCGGTACAAAACTTTCTCTCACCCCTAACCTATTACACATAGCACACGACAGAGGAGAAATATAGCAGAGAATTGAAGAAGGTAATGATAACGAAGATGAAGGAGGAGGATTAAGAGTAGGTAAATGGTAGGAGGAAAAGCAAGAAAAATAGCAAGAGGGAGGGAAGAAGAACAGGATTAGGAAGAACAGGATTAGAAGAAAGCTGAGCAAAGGAGAAAGAAGCGAGGGGGGGGGAGAAAAGGAGAAAGGGGAGAAATAGAAAAAAACAGAAGGAAGAAGGACGAGGAAGAGTAACATGAAAAAAAGGAGGAAAAAGAGAAAGAAGAGGAAAAGGAAAAGGAAGAAGAGGAAAAAGAAGAGAAAGGAGACGAAAAGGAAGAAGAGGAAAAAGAGAAAGAAGAGGAAAAGGAAGAGGAGGAGGAGGAGGAGGAGGAGGAGGAGGAGGAGGAGGAGGAGAGGTGTGTTAGGCTCTACAGGTTCACAAATAACGAAGTCGTTATAACCAGAAAACTAATAAGTGAAGACGTCCAATGTTCATTTCATTAAAACTTGGACACTTAGCTTGTCTAATTGACACTTAACACAGGAGCGTTGATGCTTCTGTCTGTGGTATGTCTGTGTGGTGATGCTTCTGTCTGTGGTATGTCTGTGTGGTGATGCTTCTGTCTGTGGTATGTCTGTGTGGTGATGCTTCTGTCTGTGGTATGTCTGTGTGGTGATGCTTCTGTCTGTGGTATGTCTGTGTGGTGATGCTTCTGTCTGTGGTATGTCTGTGTGGTGATGCTTCTGTCTGTGGTATGTCTGTGTTGTGATGCTTCTGTCTGTGGTATGTCTGTGTGGTGATGATTCTGTCTGTGGTGTGTCTGTGTGGTGATGCTTCTGTCTGTGATATGTCTGTGTGGTGATGCTTCTGTCTGTGGTATGTCTGTGTGGTGATGCTTCTGTCTGTGGTATGTCTATGTATTGATGCTTCTGCCTGTGGTGCGTCTGTGTGATGATGCTTCTGTCTGTGGTGTGTCTGTGTGGTGATGTTTCTGTCTGTGGTGTGTCTGTGTGGTGATGTTTCTGTCTGTGTTGCGTCTGTGTAATGATGTTTCTGTCTGTGGTTTGTCTGTGTGGTGATGCTGTCTGTGTGTCTGTGTGGTGATGCTTCTGCCTGTGGTGCGTCTGTGTGGTGATTCTGTCTGTGGTGTGTCTGTGTGATGATGTTTCTGTGTTGCGTCTGTGTAATGATGCTTGTGTCTGTGGTTTGTCTGTGTGGTGATGCTGTCTGTGGTGTGTCTGTGTGGTGATGCTTCTGCCTGTGGTTGGTAGTGTGTCTGGTCGGTAGAGGGCCTGGTCGATAGTACGTCTGTTCGGTAGTGCGTCTGGTCGGTAGTGCGTCTGGTCGGTAGTGCGCCTAGCCGATAGTGCATCTGGTCGGTAGCACGTCCGGACGGTAGTGCGTCTGGCCGGTGGTGCGTCTGGTCGGCAGGGCAACAGGTCGGTAGTGTGTCTGGTCTGTAGTGCATCTGTTCGGTAGTGCGTCTGTTCTGTACTGTGACTGGTCGGCAGTGCATCAGGTCGGTAGTGCGTCTGGACGGTAGTGCGTTTGGTCGGTAGTGCGTCTGGTCAGCGATGCGTCTATTCTAACGGTGCATAAATTTCACTAATAACGCATTACTGACTTAATCGCCATGGGGGTCAGGCAAGAGCAGGGAAGTAATGCGTCGCTGGGGAAAAAGGGGAATATTAATGTGTCGTGAGGGACGCATGCTTCGCGGGAGGTGTGGGGAGAAGAGACGCATGCGTTGCTAACAGGGATGGGTAGGGAGAGATTGAGAGGGGGGGAGCCCTCGCATAGCAAAAGGAGAGGGGGAGGAGAGGGGGGAGAGGGGGACCAATGCGTTTCAGAGGGGTAAGGGTGAAGATGAGAGGGGACGCATGCGGTGGACGCACGCAAGGTTTTAAAGCTGACCCCGCAGACCCGCGCGTTGGCATGGCAACACGTGTGCGTTACCCGCTACGCTGTTCCGTGAGTATAACACGCTCCCTCACGATCCTCGTGTGCAGTAGATGTGTGTGACAGATGTGTGTGGTAGATGTGTGTGGTAGATGTGTGAGGTAGTTGTGTGTGGTACATGTGTGAGGTAGATGTGTGTGGTACGTGTGTGAGGTAGATATTTGACGGAGATGTGTGTGGTAGATGTTTGACGTAGATGTGTGTGGTAGATGTTTGACGTAGATGTGTGTGGTAGATGTTTGACGTAGATGTGTGTGGTAGATGTTTGACGTAGATGTGTGTGGTAGATGTTTGACGTAGATGTGTGTGGTACATGTGTGAGGTAGATGTGTGTGGTAGACGTTTGAGGTAGATGTGTGCGTAATAAATTTGTGTTAGGTGCGTTATAGATGTGTATATAATTATTTTGTGTTGTAGGTATGTTAGTTACTGGTTGTCAAAGACAGTGCTTGTCGATAGACACTTGACCTATTCTGCATGTGTGTGTGTGTTTGATTTATGTTAGTTACAGATTGTCTAAATCACTTGTCAATAGAAACTTGGCCTATTTTGTGTGCGTATGTTTATGAGTTAGTTACCGGTTATTGAAGACACCTGTCGAAAGACGCTTGGCCTGTTTTTTTTCCTTGAGAGTGTGTGAAGAGGCGTGTGCATACAGGATCCTTGTCAGCAGATGACACTGTTATTGCTTAGGTACATCTACCATCTGCCTGCGGTGTTTTGCTTACTTGTGGAGACAGAGGGAAATCTAGATAAATATTGTACATACATTTATTTATACAAAAAGATTCTATAGTTAATTTTTATTTGGAGTACTGTGTGAGTATGTGTGTGTGTGTGTGTGTGTGTGTGTGTTTGTGTACTCACCTAGTTGTGGTTGCAGGGGTCGATTCATAGCTCCTGGCCCCACCTCTTCACTGGCCGCAACTGGGTCACTCTCCCTGCACCATTAGCTTTATCATACTTCTGCTTAAAGCTATGTATGGATCCTGCCTCCACTACATCACTTCCCAAACTATTCCACTTCCTGATTACTCTGTGACTGAAGAAATGCTTCCTAACATCCCTGTGATTCATATGTGTCTTCAACTTCCAACTGTGTCCCCGTGTTGCTGTGTTACATCTCTGGAACATTGTGTCTCTGTCCACCTTGTCAATTCCTCTCAGTATTTTATATGTCGTTATCACGTCCCCCCTATCTCTCCTGTCCTCCAGCGTCGTCAGGTCGATTTCCCTTAACACCTCCTCGTAGGACATACCCCTTAGCTCTGGGACTAGTCTTGTTGCAAACCTTTGAAAGTTCTCTAGTTTCTTTACGTGCTTGGCTAGATGTGGGTTCCAAACTGGTGCCGTATACTCCAATATAGGCCTAACGTACACGGTGTACAGGGTCCTGAACGATTACTTATTAAGATGTCGGAATGCTGCTCTCAGGTTTACTAGGTGCCCATATGCTGCAGCAGTTATTTGGTTGATGTGCGCTTCAGGAGATGTGCCTGGTGTTATACTCACCCCAAGATCTTTTACCTTGAGTGAGGTTTGTAGTCTCTGGCCCCCTAAACTGTACTCCGTCTGCGGTCTTCTTTGCTCTTCCCCAATCTTCATGACTTTGCACTTAGTGGGGTTGAACTCCTGGAGCCAATTGCTGGACCAGGTCTGCAGCCTGTCCAGATACCTTTGTAGTTCTGCCTGGTCCTTGTCCGATTGAATTCTTCTCATCAACTTCACATCACCTGCAAACAGGGACACTTCGGAGTCTATTCCTTATGTTATGCCGTTAACAAATACCAGAAACAGCACCGGTCCTAGGACTGACCCCTGTGGAACCCCACTCTTCATAGGCGCCCACTCTGACACCTCGCCTCGTACCATGACTCGCTGCTGTCTTCCTGACAGGTATTCCCTGATCCATTATAGTGCCTTCCCTGTTATCCCTGCCTACTCCTCCAGTTTTTGCACTAATCAATTGTGTGTGGAACTGTGCCAAACGCCTTCTTACAGTCCATGAAAATGCAGTCTACACACCCATCTCTCTCTTGTCTTACTGCCGTCACCCTGTCATTGAACTCCAGTAGGTTTGTGACACAGGATCTCCCTTCCCTGAAATCGTGCTGACTGTCGTTGGTAAGCTCATTCCTTTCTAGGTGGTCCACCACTCTTCTTCTGATAATCTTCTCAATGACCTTGCATACTGTACACGCCAGTGACACTGGTCTGTAATTTAACGCTTCCTGTCTGTCTCCTTTTTTAAAAATTGGGACTACATTTGCTGTTTTCCATACTTCAGGTAGTCTCCCTGTTTTCGATAGATGTGTTGAAGATTGTTGTTAGTGGTACACATAGCACCTGTGTGTGTGTGTGTGTGTGTGTGTGTGTGTGTGTGTGTGTGTGTGTGTGTGTGTGTGTGTGTGTGTGTGTGTGTGTGTGCGCGCGCGCAAGAGATAATGTGGTCATGCTTGGCTAGTCCTATTGCTACACTAGCTCCAGAAAAGTCTCCATGTTGCTCCCGTTTAGCCAACGGGGAGAATATAACTGTTACTCCTGTTAAGGGGAGTAACACTACCCCTTATGTGATACGGTCTCAGACTAGGCCTCCTCAGTTGGAAAAGAAATATTACAAGACTAGGAGCTATTAAGACACACACGAGAGAGTAAAGATATTTGTAAATTGAATGTAAACAAAGGTCGGTAATATTTACCTGACAACTCGGTGTCTCTCACTTACCCCGCGGCAATTTACGAGAACGGAAAACGAGATGAAGGAAAAAACCTAGCGTACGATAAAATACTAAAAATAAAGGTACATTCAATATATAAAACTTATTTATTAGATCGGTTTTATGTACGAGATTGCTAGAGTGTAGGTCACACTAGCTAGGCTGGAACAATTCAGAACTATTCCACAATTCGGGAAGGAAACCAGATGACGTTACGGTCCGACCTGAGCCACTACCAAATTAGGGGTAAAACTGCATTTTCACTTATGGGGTCCCCGAGTGCTTATAGGATTTTGAGCCAGAAAATAGGACGATTAGTCGCTGTCTCTGAAACAAAACGTTAGACGATGAACTACTAGCCTCAAGACTACGTAAAAAAACGTGACTCCCCCACCCTCCCCCACTCGTCGTAAAAGGTAATGGAATAGGATAAACCACTATCCCACAGCAATTTCCTTGAAAGGAAAACGGAAGTTAGAAGAAGGAATATCTCATGAAAGAAAATGGAAGTAGGATGAACCATACACAGAGCGAGACTCCAGACTGACGCTAGACACGCTAGGAAGCAGTCCTTCACCAGAGATGATACTGTAGTGACCAGCACTGCCACACTTGATACACACAGAAGCTAAGGGGCGGAGCCGGGAACTCTAAATCGACGACCCTTGCAAATACAACTAGGGGAGTAGACACGCACGCACGCACGCGTTACGGGTAGCTTTCAGGGACGCCAGCAAGGAGGCGTTCACGATTTTTTACAGGGCATATGTCAGGGCTATCTTGGAGTATGCAGCACCAGTATGGAACCCGCATCTGGTAAAGCAGTAAAGCATATGAAGAAGCTAGAAAAAGGTGCAAAGGTTTGTAACAAAACTAGTCCCAGAGTTGAAGGTGTATAAACTATGAGTAGGGGCTAGAGCTGAACTTTACGATACTGGAAGATAGAAGAATCAGAGGTGATATGATTACGACGTGGAAAATAATAAGAGAAATTAAGTTTGGCAGGGAGAGTGTTTGAGAGGCGGGTGTCAGGTACATAGGGCATAACTGGAAATTAAAAGCACAGATGAGTAATAGGGATGTTAGGAAATACCTCTTTAGACCTAGAGGGGGTCAGAAAGTGGAATAGAATCATACACAGATTTAAGAATAGATACGACAGGGCTCACTGCGTGAGCCCTGTCTTGTGAGTGACTTGTACTCACTAGAGCGCAGGCGAGAGATGTATCATAATCTACACCTGGAAGATTCTGGAGGGACTGGTCCCTAATATGCACACAGCAATCACTCCATACGAAAGCAAAAGACTTGGTAGGCGATGCAACATACCCCCAGTGAAAAGTAGGGGCGTCACTGGTACACTAAGAGAAAACACAATAAGTGTCCGGGGCCCAAGACTGTTCAACAGCCTCCCACCAGCAATAAGGGGCATTACGGGAAGACCCCTGATTGTCTTGAAGAGGGAGCTGGACAGATACCTAAAGACGGTGCCGGATCAGCCGGGCTGTGGTTCGTACGTCGGACTGCGTGCGGCCAGCAGTAACAGCCTCGTTGGTCAGGCCATGATCCACCGGGAGGCCTGGTCGTGGACCGGGCCGCGGGGGCGTTAATCCCCGGAATGCCCTCCAGATAGTCTCCAGGAGGAGTGAACCCAGTAGCGGCCAGCGAAGAGGCGGAGCTAGGAGCTGAGACTCGACCCCTGCAACCACAATTAGGTGAGAACACACACACCCTAGAAGAGGTACAATCAAGGTCGTGAAGCAGGGAGAGAGAGTGGACCTAGTAATAATCAGCGAAGAGGCGGGCTAGGAGCTATAACTCGACCTCTGCAACCACAAACAGGTGAGTACAAATAGGTGAGCACACACACACACACACACACACACACACACACACACACACACACACACACACACACACACACACACACACACACCAAGATCATTGAGGAATCCCTGATGCATTCGAGGATATAAGCGTCTTCGGTAACTATCCTTGACCTGAATGATGCAGTGCATTTCTGTGTTTCTCTGTCCTTCTGTCTTAACATGTTTCTCATTGCATCTACGGTATATTCCTCACTATTTCTATATTAAAATCTCTATATTTTCACTCTTTGTATCTCTCACTAACTTGGTATTTGTCTTCGTATTTTTCACTACCTTGATGTTTCACGCTATTTCGAAATTCCTATCTTTACATCCCTTGTCTCGATATTCTTCGCTCTTCTGATATTCCTCATAATCTCAAACTCTCTTTCGATATTCCTTATTATCTCGATATCTTATTGTTTCGATATCTCTTAATATCTCACGCTGCCTCGCAGTCCTTTGTTGTCCCAATGTCAGCGAGTCTTGACGTCCCTCAGTCGACGCCCCTCGGGTGTAAGGTTAATAATTGTTTGTATCTCCAGTACAAAATATATCGAAATACAAAATATATCTAGCGTTCCTTGGGTGTTCATGAGATACTACAGTGAGGGCTGTAACTTTCACGCCACTTGTTCGCACTTCTCTATCGATAGTTTGAAGTGCCACAACCTACCACATATCCAAAACCTCCTGATCAGTGTTTTGGTGTTTCACAACTTCTCATCCATCAGGAAGTGTTGCTCTGTGAGCAACACTTCCTGATGGATGTTTCAGTGTCTCACATCCCACAACCTGTAGCACACACGTCCACACTTCCTGACGTCTACCTGAGTCAACAACCATAAGCTCATGAGTATAATGACCCAACTTCCGAACATTTAATGACTTTTTTATTTTGTTTGACAGCTAAAACTTCAATAATACGGAGCATTCATGGCTACAAACTAAACAAACCACCTAAAAAAAATTAACTGCAATTTTTCTTGTAACTAGCGATAAGAGGTTGGGCCAAGAGCTATGACTCAGTACCTGCTACCACAACTAGCTAAGTTTGTCTACCAGGCGACACTGAAGGTTCTTTCCCAAGCATTTTCAACTGCTTACTACTACTGAAAATCAATATGTCAACAAAAAGGGCAAACTCAACGAATTCTTTTGTGAATAAGATAATATACTAAAGATAGTATGTTACTAATATACTAAAGACAGTATGTTACTAAGAGAATATACTAAAGACAGTATATTGCTTAGATAATAAACTAAAGATAGTATAATACTAAGATAATATGTTGCTGCTAAGATAATATATGAAAGATAACATATTACTAAGATAACATACTAAAGATAGTATTTTAATAAGATAACGCAGTAAAACATGCGGCAGTGAGCCACTAAATCTGATTTTCTGCTGAATGCGATGTCCTCAAGTGTCATCCAAGGAAGGGGAGGGTAGCTCCATTTCCTTGGATTAAGAAACATTGTGCTGGTTCACAAGACGACTTGAAGAAAATCACTCGTCACCACCTGCCTGCAACAGTTGCATGGATCACTAAAGCATTTCACTCTCTCACAAGAGGTGAAGACCCTTCCATAATCACCCCACCACCTCGTTCTCCCCCCGACGTCAACAATCTTTCAACAAGGAAGGTGTTAAAATGCCAAAAGGCTTTCATTTGTGTTTTAGTAAGCTAATAAAGGAATGAAAGCCGTGCTTCACAAAGGTTTTGGCAACACCGTGGTGTAATTTGGGGGACACAGCTTTAACTTTAAGGGACAAGCAGGTGGTGGGGGTTGTCGTGGTGGTGGTGATGGTGGTGGTGGGGTGGTTGTAGTGGTGGTTGTCGAGGTGGTGGGGATGGATGTCGTGGTGGTTGTGGGGGTAGCTGTCGTGGTGGTTGTAGGGGTGGCTGTCGTGGTGGTGGTGGGGGTGGTTGTCGTGGTGGCTGTCGAGGTGGTTTTGGTGGTGGTGGTGGTGATGGTGGTGGTGGTGGTGGTTGTCGAAGTGGTTGTGGTGGTGGTGACGTGGTGGTGGTGACGTGGTGGTGATGGTGGCGGTGGTGATGGTGGAGGTACTGATGGTGATTATCGTGGTGGTGGTGGTGGTAGTGGTGGTGGTGAACGGGAGGAGAAGGCGACGACGGCAGTGCAGTTCTTGGAAGAGGTGTTGGTAGTGGAATGGATAGTGAAGGAAATGGTGATGAAGGAAATGATGGTGAAGGTGAAGGTAATGGTGGTGTTGAAGGATATGGTGGTGGTGAAGGATATGGTGGTGGTGAAGGAAATGGTGGTGGTGAAGGAAATGGTGGTGGTGAAGGATATGGTGGTGGTGAAGGAAAGGTAATGGTGGTGTTAAAGGATATGGTGGTGGTGAAGGATATGGTGGTGGTGAAGGAAATGGTGGTGGTGAAGGAAATGGTGGTGGTGAAGGATATGGTGGTGGTGAAGGAAATGGTGGTGGTGAAGGAAATTGTGATGAAGGAATTGGTGGTGGTGAAGGAAATGGCGGTGGCGAAGGATATCGTGGTGGTGAAGGAAATGGTGGTGATGAAAGAAATGGTGGTGGTGAAGGATATGGCGGTGGTGAAGGATATGGTGATGGTGAAGGATATGGTGAAGGAAATGGTGGTGAAGTAAATGGTGGTGGTGAAGGATATGGTGGTGGTGAAGGATATGGTGGTGGTGAAGGAAATGGTTTTGATGAAAGAAATAGTGATGAAGGAAATGGTGGTGATGGTGAAGGAAATGGCGGTAGTGAAGGAAATGATGGTGGTGAAGGATATAATGATGAAAATGGTGAAGGATATAGTGGTGGCGAAGGATGTGGTGGTGGCGAAGGATATGATGGTAGTGAATTAAATGGTGGTGGTGAAGGATATGGTGGTGGAGAAGGATATGGTGGTGAAGGAAATGGTAGTGGCGAAGGATATGGTGGTGGCGAAGGATATGGTGGTGGTGAAACAGATGGTGGTAACGCTAGTGACAGTGGAATGGGTGGTTCAGGAGTTGGTAGTAGTGGCAAGGCTGGTGGAGCTGATAGTGGGATGGACAAGGTGGTGGTATGGGCCGTAGTATCAGTGGAAACAGTACTGGTCTTAGCTACGCAAGACAAAGACCAGATACACACACACACACCTTAATATGTTGCAGGAAGATGCAGATAAATTGCGCACAGGAGTTAAAAAAAATGGGGAGGGTGATGACTGAATGTAATGGTGATAAATGCCACATTATGGAAATGAGGAAAGAGAATATAATACCAAGGAAGACTGCAATTTCTGTACCTGAATGGAGACAAAAGTTTAAACGTAGTTTGTGTACATGGAAAAGGTGCAATTCCTAACTCTTTAATTTTCAAGTAATAACAACCTAGCTAAGAGTAGAGAAGATCCCAAAACAAGAGGATTTATTATTGTCATATTCGTGTTGGAAAGCGCTAAACCAGTAGAAGTCATACACCTCCTGTGGGAATGGGAGGCATTCAGGTTCGATTCAAGGAAGGAGAGCACTGGTCCAATTCCCTATATCTAGAGCCCGCCCCCCCCTCACCAGCATCTAGGAACCTTCCTTGAGGGACCGAGAGGTGTAATGATAACTTTCTTAATAAATAAGGTACTTTTTATGACTCAGGACAGAATGTTTGCCGTGGTAGAGTCCGGAGAGATGGTAGAAAATCTTTTTACTGTTCACGGTTAGTATAAATAATAGATTAATACTCTAAACGAGGTAAGGAAGCGCAACGAGCAGTGAAAATGTGTCGTTGAAGCTCAGTCCATACATGGGCTTAAAGATACATTATCTTTTTCGTAATTCATCGACTGTTTCATAACAATGAATGGTGGTTCAGAAAGCATCTGAATCATTCACTCCAAGAACTTGAATATATTTATTTTTTCCCCCTCACATGCCTTTCTTTCACCCAGATCTTTAATATGTCACCCTCTTCCCTGGAACATACTCCTCACATCCTTCGATCCTCCACCAACATCCTATTTATCAACCAGTCTTGCTCTATTCTTTCTATATTACTAAATGATCTTAATAACCTTACTTCTCGTTTTGGAATCAAGCTTAACATGCCATCACATCGATTAATTTTTTCAATCTTTATTATGCGCATAGTATTACTGTTATATACATGGTCGGGGGAAAGCAGGGGGTGTTAAACCTGTATGACGCTAAACCTGGTGGAATGCGGGTAAATTAACTTCGAACCAAGAAATGAGAGGTCATGTCCAATTGTTTGGACCTGACCGCTCACTGCTAGAGTCAAAGAGCCTCTCTTCAGGGGTATTCTGATCAGCGCACACTGATCACAAACAAGACATTGCAGTTCCATTTCGTCTGACTTCTTCTTTGCTGTAACATTCAAATACTAAGGACTAAGTTCCTCACCTATATAAAAATATCGGCATCACCATATTCTGATGCATTCCCATTTTTTTCCATCGATTAACACACTCTTCTCTTTGCACAGACTTCGAAATTCTTGCTACTTCCATTCAATGTCTTCAGACATCTGTCTTGTGTTTTAAACTTCAATATTTGATTCTCCATGACTCTACACATTCTCACCACCAATCTTCTTTACGTTCTACTTTTAACCTCCATCTTTTACACACCTTTCCAAACTCCTCCACCAACCTTTGCAGCACATTAAACAAACTTGACGACATCAGACACTTTAAGTCCCACTTTTACTGGAAACCATTTCCCTTCTCTCCGACACACCATAACATGTGCTCACTATCATAAAATTTCTTGACAGCTTTCAGCAACTTCCCGCTTGTCCTACACGTATGCACCATTTGCCACATCGTTTCCCGGCCCGCCCTGTCATACATCTTTTCTGGTGCCAGAAATGCACCGAACCGAACCAATTTCTTATCTAATCATTGCTTATTTACATATTTAAAGGCAAACAGTTGACGTGTATATCTCATTCAATTTCAAAAGCTACACATTCTTTTTCTGTAATCATAAGTGCTGGTTCTGAACAGCAATCAATCATGTCTCTCGTACTTTACCACGTATAATCATACACGCTTCCTGTAATTTTTACACTGCTTACTGTTGCATTTCCTTTAAACAAAGGAATCACGCCTGTTCCCTGCTAATTATTAGTCACGTTTTCTCACTTTATACACAGTTATACATGCCCATCAACAGCTCCAACTTCGTCTTTTAATTCCCACCTGTTTTCAGTACTTCTATTTTTAATCTCATCCACCGCAGGTAATATTTTGAGCTTCCACTCCCTACCTTCACACTAGCTTCCGGCTCTTTACTCATCCTCATAAATCTTCTTCCTACTCGTCCCAAATCTGGCACTTCTGCCTCTATTTTATCATCTTTACTCGTAATTTATTTAAAGATTCTCTCTTGCATCTCCATTATCTCCACCTCATTACTTACCATCTCAACACCTTTACTCTCGCCTAATGTGGCATATGTGTTTTATTCGTGAACTTGTCGGTGTTGTGTACCATTTATATGGTAGAAAAGTTTACCAGTAACACACACACCCATTTGTTTCATTGTTTTACATATTGTCCTTCAGGTACACGTATTTATTGCTCACACTGTTTTTGTCAAAATTCTCTGACAGAGCCTGAACCACTGCAGAACAGAAGTTTACTCTGACAACGTTTCACTCAGTGTAGAGCTTTATTACTTTGACTTAATAACCTCTATGCAGAGTGAAACATTGCCACTATAAAACCTTGTTCTGCACTTGAATCTTTTCTTCCTTACTGTCGGCATTACGCTTTTGTATCAAGGCTCAATTATTTCGTGTTTTTCTTATTTTGCTACTTTTTTTACCACCTATTTTTTTTTTTATAACCAACCTTCCTCTCATTTTTTTTCCTATAAAGTTGGCCTTTGTATTTTGGGGGGCATATATATTCTACCTCAGTTTCTTCCACTTTTCCCAAAAAAATCCCTCCTTTATCCCACTCTTCGTGTATGTTCCCTCCTTCACTTAACCCTTTTATAATCACAAATAATTCTTCTTTTACATAATTAATACTGCAATCTTTATTAATCACTAATATCTTTCTGGCAAGCCTTTCTCTTACATTGGTCAACCTTTCTCCCAATCATCATTCAAAGCTCTCAGTATTTTACTTCTTTAAAATTGATCGCTGTCACCTCTCTTTTACCCTCCAGCCGGAGGGCCCAAGAAAGAAGATGAACGACACCCCCAACCGGGGGCCACAGCCGGGTCACCATATGGAGAAGACCCGGGCCGGAAGTACCGGCAAACCTCTAATGAATGAATGAACCTCTCTTTTATTCCCTTCTACCCTTTGTGTATTCCGCCCTCTGGAGCCACTGCTGCATAATATTGCATTGCTCTAACAGTATGTACGGGGAAAGAATCTAAACCTTTCAAACTTCTGCTCAATAGCACATCATCGTGCGCCTCGGATATACTACTGTTTATTACATCTTTCAGCATGATTAATAATCTGGACTGTCATTTACACCATGCACCTGACCAGCCAAAGTCAGTACCTGACCAGCCGGGCTGTGTGGTTCGTACGTCTTTCTACGTGTGGCCAATAGTAACAGCCTGGTTGATCAGGCTCTGATCCACCACAAGGCCTGGTCACAGACGGAGCCGCAGGGGCGTTGATTCCCGAAATCCTCTCCAGGTATACTCCAGGTACTCCAGTCTTCCCTACAGCAGCTTCTACGACACTGTCACTCATTGCTGCATTTTCCCAGAGGTCTTCCAAAACAAATATTTCATAATATTGTTGATAGAATTACCAACAATACGTTAAGTAAAAGAACACAAGTGCAACTAATGCGACGTTTTATTGCAGCAACGTTTCGCTCTTCAGGAGCTTTGTCATGCCGTTGTCACAATAAAATGTCGCATTAGTTGCACTTGTGTCCTTTTACCTAATAACAAATATTTTTCTCATTTGGCTTAAAATTCTCAAAACATTCCCATGTGCACTTCCAAGAATGACTATTCTATACTGCTCTTACACCTAGAAGCATGAGCGTTGTGTAATTCTTACATTATGATTATTATAATCATGGGTAAGCACTATACCCGTAGGACTGTAATTCTTATACGTATAATTACTTTCACAATATCATTAAAGTCTCGTTTCATTTAGCCACTTTTCACACAGCACTTTCAGTCCAGCCACATAACTGGTGAATTACAAGATACATAAATACCACTTCTTTTCTTTATAGGTTTATTCAAGAGTACCGTCACATCTTGAGCTCTTTCTCAAGTACACACAACTAATTCCTTTACCATTTCTACAAGGAAAAGTATCTTGAGCCTGTTGACCCGAGGTATTGGAGCTATCTCATAGTATCAAACCTGATTACCTCATTCCCTAGACGATGTGTGATTTCCCTATGAAAATACTTTACTACTACTACTACTACTGCTACTACTATTACCACCACCACTACTACTACTACTACTAATAATAATAATAATAATAATAATAATCATAGTTACTATTCAGTGTAGGGAAAGGGGTAAACAGACTTGTCCTTGGTAGAGGAGTCAGCTATGACAGGCATAGCCACAAGACTGGATTTCTAATCACTTTTCCCAGGGATTGGAAAAAGGTTTCATATTTCAGAAACTCATCCATGACTCATGGAGCAAAGTAAAGGTGGCAAGAATTCTTAAGATTTTTCCGAAATCTTCAAGCTCAGGAGGTATATATACATAGGAAAAAAAAATGTTAATGATAAATATGCTTTCGCTCGATTAAGCGCGTTACAAGTAGACATGACCGTGCAATGTCATTTTACAGGAAGTGGATCAGTCTGGTCCATGAGATGGATCTTGGCACCTAGGTAATTACACAAACATGCAAAAATCAGAGGCATTAATTTCTCTGAGACATTTTATGCGCTGCACACCACGCAGAGTCGAGGCGCCGAGCCTTTGACCAGGTAGGGGGGCAAAACACTTGACTAGAGGCCGTCAGTGTGTATAAATAACTCAACCACGCACTCAACCTGCTTTTATATCTCGCCAGAAATTTGTCTAGCAAATTACATCCTTATGGGTGTTGATAAGAGCCTCGCTTTTAATGCTTCTTTTTCTTGACATATTATTTATTGACTTGCTGTTTATTTATACTCTCTTTTTAAATGGTATTTACTTATTTGGCTTCAGCCAGATCCTTGTTCCGCTGCTCATCAACCTTAATGCATTTAAGGAGGTTGGGCTCTATCTGTTTAGTCAACGACTAACCTGTTCTTAAAAAGAATTGAGTTTCACCTTCCAGTGACACTCCCACACACTGCTGACCAGATACCACACCCCTTGCAACTCACACACCAGCCTTGAATACTTCTTTCCACATCTCTCCCTCTATCACCTTTGCATAACTCCTAGAACCCCAGGACTCACTCTCCAACTCACTTCCACACCATTACAAACACTCTGAAAAGTTTGAAGCTAACACTCTTATCACACCCCAGCAACTTAATCACACACACACACACACACACACACACACACACACACACACACACACACACACACACACACAATGCACTCACACAATTTCCCTAGAGGTATTGCATGATCTATAGATTCGAACTGTGTATATATTATGTCCCAATAAAATATATACATTCCAAAGTGCAAATAATTCAATTAAAGCAAATTAATAAGTTTATTTTTGCAGTTTTCTTTCCAATTTGATTCATACTGAATTTTTAGAGGCTTAAAACTTCTTCGTAAGACCTATCCAAGCCGTGTGTATGTTGTGCCCAGTGAATAACCCAGTCACAAGTAATCTACATCACCGATGCTACCCCACCACAACCCTCATCACTTATATACTGTCATCACACCCTCACCATCACTCATACCACCATCATCACTATTACCACCTCATCACCATAACGCACATTACATATGCCAGTGATACCACCACCACCACCACCATCTCTCTGCAGAGGTAGGGAGGGGCGAGATGAGGCAGCTGGGAGATGTATCGTCATGACTTGAGAGTGTTCCTGCTGGCGTGATTTACAAGGGGGCGCTCCTGACTAATTCATTGGGAAGGATGTGTGTTAGATGCAGCCAGATTACCTCAGTTCCACACTGCTCCCTTAATCAAGTCTATTTGTCTTACGCTCCACAATTTTTAGCAGGGGGGAAGAGTCTCACTGGTTTATGTACTGTGAGTTCACAACCCCCCTTTCTGCCTCTCCCAAGGTAATATAATGCTGTTTTAAATCCCCTTCAGGCCTCCCTGGTTAATCGGTCGGAGTTCGGAACTCCATTTTGTTTTAATCCCCGTTTTGTTTTAATCACTCTCCTGCACATGCGTGGTTCATATTGATGTGTTTTAACCCGTTCATGACATCATAGTGATTTACAAGCTGAAATACAACCCTGGTTTACAGGACTGTATGTCAGTCTGTGTAGTGCACCCGCATAATTTACATCTTTATTTTGAGGTGTTTTAGATTTCAGACACTCATGCCAAGTTGGGAATAGCTTCTCTAGTTCGTAGCGGACACAAGATCGAGACTCCCACCTTTTCCAGGGGGCAACAACAGCCTGATCTGTCAGACCACCAACCATGAGGCTTGGTCTAGGACCGGGAGGCAGGGGCGGTGACCTCTGCAAGCAACTGCAGCTAAATAAATAAATAACAAAAAGGCACAATACCGTGACTGGAACGATACACAAATAACCCGCACATAAAAGAGAGAAGCTTACGACGACGTTTCGGTCCGACTTGGACCATTGACAAAGTCACACTAACAGAGGTGGAGCAGGACGGCTATATATAGGCAGGAAGACGTGGTGGTGGTGGTGGTGGTAGTAGTAGTAGTAGTAGTAGTAGTAGTAGTAGTAGTAGTAGTAGTAGTAGTAGTAGTAGTAGTAGTAGTAGTAGTAGTAGTAGTAGTACTGCTACTACTACTACTACTAATAATAATAATAATAAAAAAAACATGATAAAATAGTAATGACTGATAAAATAATAAAAACAATAATAATAATAATAATTATTATTATTATTATTATTATTATAAAAATAATAATCATACATTTTCTTAAGTATGAACAACAGGTTTCGCATCAGTATTTTGTTGGTGTAAATATGAGTGTTCGTAGTGCAGCCAGGAACGTCTGGGAAGGAGGGGAAGGGAAGAAAGTAGGGAGGAGCTGTATACACCGATAGCTAAGGGACGTCTGGGAAGGAGAAATGGGAGGAAGGAAGGAGGAAGGACCTGTGTACGCCGATAGTCAAGTTATTGTGTTAATTAGGAAGTTCTACTTAGGACTGTGTCAATAGACAAATATTGGCGCCCGCAGGGTTTTCATTTCCCGGCAAATTGACTTGTCTGCTGCTCCCTCCTCCTTCTCTCCCTCCCTCCCTTCTCTCTCTCCTTCCTCACAAACTCCCCACCTATCCCCCTAACTCTCTTTGTCTGTCTGTCTGTCTGTCTGTCTGTCTGTCTCTCTCTCTCTCTCTCTCTCTCTTTCCCTTTACAACAGGTAGGTCGACGCTTTTCTCTGTTCCGTATGACGGACTGAGTTAGGAAAATACTTCCTCACTCCTTCTTTGTCTTCCACTCGCTCTCTCTCTCTCTCTCTCTCTCTCTCTCTCTCTCTCTCTCTCTCTCTCAGTCTTTCACAAACTTTCACAAACGTTTTTAATCACTCGCTGCTCAGATGAACATCGTCTCTGGCTATATTCAATGGCAAATTTGTTTCCCCTTATTCAATAATATTGTCAACATCACTTTTCACTCATAGATACGAACACCTTCGGTTATAATTGTGGTGATCAATTGCACGATAGTTATTATTTTCCCCGAGACTTGCAAAGCAATATAATACCGACAATAACTGTCTGCCGCTGCTCTTGCTTTTGTTTTTTGTCTTCTTCGTCTGCTAATTCTTACAGTTTCTTTTTCCTCTTCATTTGCAGCTTTCATTTATCTCCTGCTTCTTTTTTCCCTTTCTTTTAGACTTCTTTATCATCTTCATCTTCAAGCAGCAGCAGCAGCAGCAGCAGCAGCAGCGGCGGTGGTGCTGGTGTTTTTATTATTATTATTATTATTATTATTATTATTATTATTATTATTATTATTATTCCAACAAAGGAACCAGACTCACACTACGAGAATTCCAACAGTTGCCATCCACATTTATTACTGCGTGAGTATCAGCATTAGTGTTTCACTAGGCAATACACGTCCCACAGCGGAGCTCTCTAAACCTGCAATTAAATTGATCATATTTATATAAAATGTGAGTTATAAGTTGGTTAAATACATAGTGTTGATACCCAGCTCAGTGACGGAAACCCTTGTTTGTTGTCGAATTTATTGGCCCTCGTTTGTTAGTGCTACAGGTTGTTGCTTTTGTTTTTTTTATTTTGTTGCTGTTATTGCTGTGGGTTCTCCTCTAGTTGTTGTTGTTGTTGTTGTTGTTGTTGTTCTCCTTGTTGTTACTGTTGTTGCTACTGCTCTTGTTGTTACTGGGTTTATTTCTTGGTGTTGCTATTGTTCATGTTGTTGCTGTTTTTGTTCTTATTGCTGTGGATGCTCCTCTAGCTGTTGTTGTTGTTGCTGTTGTTAATGTTCTTACTGTTGCTGCTGCCGCTGCTGCTCTTGTTGTTTCTGTTTTTTGTTTCCTTCATTGCTGTGGATGCTCCTCTAGCTGTTGTTGTTGTTGTTGCTGTTGCTATTCTTCCTGTTGTTGCTGTTGTTCTTGTTGTTACTGTTATTTTCGTGGTGTTGCTATTTTCCTTTCACTGTTGTTGCTATTGTTGTTGCTGTTACTGTCTTTTTTGGTCCTTGCTGCTCTGGTTGCTGTTGTTGATGCTTTTGTTTTTTGGGGGGGTTTTTGTTCTTGTGCTTGTTCTTGTTTTTCTCTTGCTGTTGTTTATTCTCTTGCTGTTGTTATTACTGTTGTTTGATCTTATCAATTGTGTAGTTGCTTTTGCTATTATGTTTTTGTTCTTGCTGTTATTGTTGCTGTTCTTGTTCGTTTCTTGTTCTTGATGTCTTTGTGTTTCTGTTGTTACTTCTCTTAGTTGTTCCTCTTGTTTTTTTATGGTGTGGCTACTGCTATCCCTGTAATTGCTTTTGTTGATGCTGTTAACATTTTTGCTGCTGCTGTTGCTGCTGCTGTTGGTGCTGCTGTTGCTGCTGCTGTTGCTGCTGCTGTTGCTGCTGCTGTTGCTGCTGCTGTTGTGGATGTTAGTAGTATTGCAGCTGTAAGTAATGTTGTTGATGTTATTGTTGCTTATCTTTCTGATGTTGTTGCTTTTGCTTCAATTCCTGTTATGACTTCCTCGTTTTTACTTTTATTCTTATGACTTTTCTGCTATTATTGTTAGTGCTGTTGTTTATCTTGTTATTCCTACTATTATTATTTCTGGTGTGATGTTGCTGTTAATGCGGGTATTGTCTTTGTTGCTGTTGTTATTTCTGAGTTTACTGTTATTGTGGTTATTTCTGTTGTTATTTTTTTGTTAGTTGTTACTGTGGATGTTGCTCTTACTACTGTTGTGGTTTCTACTTTCATTTTTGCAATTACTGTTATATTATTATTATTATTATTATTCCTGTCATTATTGTTATTGCTGTTATTAGAGTGCTAGGTTTAGAGTCAATAGCATGCAAGAGGGTCACTGCACTGGTGCAAACCTATGTGCAAGCTGTATATTTGTGATGAAGCTGTAAATCTATGTGTAAACGCAAATCTGTGCTACCCCAAAATCAACGTGTAAGTTGTAAATCTATGCATAAGCTGTAAATCTCTGTGTAAGTTGTAAATCAATGTGTAAGCTGTAAACCAGTGTGTATGCTGAAAATCAATGTGTAAGCTGTAAATCAATGTGTAAGCTGTAAATCAATGTGTAAGCTGTAAATCAATGTGTAAGCTGTAAATTAATGTGTAAGCTGTAAATCAATGTGCAAGCTGTAAATCAATGTGTAAGCTGTAAATCAATGTGTAAGCTGTAAATCAATGTGTAAGCTGTAAATCAATGTGTAAGCTGTAAATCTCTGTGTAAGCTATAAACCAATGTGTAAGCTCTAAATCAGTGTGTAAGCTGTAAATCAGTGTGTAAGCTTGAAATCAATGTGTAAGCTTTAAATCAAAGTGTAAGCTGTAAAACAAAGTGTAAGCTGTAAATCAATGTGTAAGCTGTAAATCAATGTGTAAGCTGTAAATCAATGTGTAAGCTGTAAATCAACGTGTAAGCTGTAAATCAATGTGTAAGCTGTAAATCAACGTGTAAGCTGTAAATCAACGTGCAAGCTGTAAATCAACGTGTAAGCTGTAAATCAACGTGTAAGCTGTAAATCAATGTGTAAGTTGTAAATCAATGTGTAAGCTGTAAATCAATGTGTAAGTTGTAAATCAATGTGTAAGCTGTAAATCAATGTGTAAGCTGTAAATCAACGTGTAAGCTGTAAATCAACGTGTAAGCTGTAAATCAACGTGTAAGCTGTAAATCAACGTGTAAGCTGTAAATCAATGTGTAAGCTGTAAATCTGTGTTAGCAGAAAAGGAAAAAGCATATATTTCTCCTTAATATTTATTGGAAAAAAAAGTAAATAAATCCGAAGAGAATGAAGATTTAAACGACAATGAATAATAAAATTCAACGCGAAAAAAAAATGGAATTCAAAACTGCAAAAATAATAGACAATTTTGAAAACAAAGAGAACAAACAGAAGATAACACAGAGAGTGAAAAACACAAAACAAAAGAATACACACTCAAAAAAATAAAAAAAGAATAAAAAACGAGGAGTTCAGATAGCAGCAGTGAGGAATTTGGGATACACTCAGAAAGAGTTAGTAGAGGACCTACCCAGGAGGCTGCCTTCAGCCACCCTTTGTCTTCAGCTATAATAAATCTCACGGCAGCAAATTTATGCCCGTGTAATAACTCGGACAAACGCAACGCAAAGAATAACAGAAACCGAGTGAGGCCACCGTGACCATGGAATGGTGAGCCCCTCACGTGGTGATAGGGTTCACTGGATGGGTGGTGAGCCCCCTCACGTGGTGATGCTAGGGTTCACTGGATGGGCGGTGAGCCCCTCACGTGGTGATGTTAGGGTTCACTGGATGGGCGGTGAGCCCCTCACGTGGTGATGTTAGGGTTCACTGGATGGGTGGTGAGCCCCTCACGTGGTGATAGGGTTCACTGGATGGGTGGTGAGCCCCCTCACGTGGTGATGTTAGGGTTCACTGGACGGGCGGTGAGCCCCTCACGTGGTGATGTTAGGGTTCACTGGATGGGCGGTGAGCCCCTCACGTGGTGATGTTAGGGTTCACTGGATGGGTGGTGAGCCCCTCACGTGGTGATGTTAGGGTTCACTGGATGGGTGGTGAGCCCCTCACGTGGTGATGTTAGGGTTCACTGGATGGGTGGTGAACCCCTCACGTACTAATATTACGAATCAAACCCTGTAGATTTCGTGTATGATGGAGAATATAGGGAAAACCGAGATAGAAGTAGATACATACACAGGAAAGAATGATGTTTGAGGAGGATGTCATTAACCTCATAAGATCTGCTGCTACGTCATGTGCAACGTATAATCCATGACTTACAGATACGACGAGGCAGGATAAGTAATATCCACAGTTAGCTTAGATTGGAGCAGGTTCATGTCCTACCTAACTTAACCTGAATGTTAAACACTTAAATACGAAACTCATCCTTCCTGCAAGGATGCTGCTTCTGCCATTTCGTAGCTGGAAGTCATATTTTACTTATTAGACATTATGTAACAATATAACTTAGGAGAATGAGGTGGTAGGTTGGTTGGTTTCAGCCACTAAGATGACAGATACATAATACAGTCAGGGGTTCAAAAGCAGATGTGAAAGAAGCAGATCATATCAGCCGATCGATAATTTGATGGTCTCTAAGAGTTGGCACTCGACACCTGCTTACCAAGATGAATACACACACGTAGATGAAGGCTGAACACCCACATGACCCCACACAGACCTTACGAAAATTTTTCACAGTGTTTATGTAGTAGCCAGTACATACTAGCAAACTCAGCCAGGTATATATACAGCGTGTATACACTCGCCCTTCCAATATAAACATACACTCACTCCTTATTTTCTCTTTCTACCACACACACGCACACGAGAGATGGGACCAAGATTTGGGGAATATCTGTTCGCTGAATGCGAGAGTCAAAGAGATCTAAGAGGTTCCTCACCATGAGAATTTGGGACAACCACAAATATAGTTCTACTCTTGTAACATCAAGCAGAAATTACAAACAGACAGTTATACATTCATATGTAAATGATATAATAAACAAAAGTAACGAAATAAATGAAAAATTAAAACAAAAACAATTATGAAATATTTAATATTCCCAGTAGGATACGAAGTAATGAGGAAGGAAGGAAGAAACACAGGAAATGGTATCGCAGTGTTAGTTAGAATTGCGCAAAGCGTCGATGGGTACTGGAAGGTTGCTATGTGGTGGCAGAAATTATATAAATAATCACAGCAGGGGCACCCATAGTATAATAGCCGTATTCATGGCAGACTTCATAAAACAAAGAAATAGGCTCGGGAAACTAAGAACCATACGGACGACAAAACATATGAAAGTCTGAGCATTAAGGAAACTACGAGAGAGAGAGAGAGAGAGAGAGAGAGAGAGAGAGAGAGAGAGAGAGAGAGAGGACGAACAAGCAAAGTTGGACGTACTCGTTGACTCAAACGCATAAGACAGGGAAGGAAACCTTACAAACCTACTGTAGAGCTACGACAGAGGAAGGGTCATTAAGGATGGGGAGCGTGCAAATTCCTGGATAGTAAAAAGACAAGCGATACTGTACCATACAAAAGAATGATTCACAAACTAGCGAAGAAGGCAGATATAATAGGAAAGTTACTAGAATGAATTTAACTATTCCTAAGAGGAGGAAGACAGAGGATGATCAGTACTGTTCCTCATATAAAGTTTATTACTGATATAAGAACAATGATAAAAATAATATATTTCTCTCTGACTGATATAAAACTTTTTATTTTTTCTCTCAACACATCGGCCATTTCCCGCCAAGGTAGGGTGGACCGAAAAAGAAAAACTTTCACCATCATTCACTCCATCACTGTTTTTCCAGAGGCGCAGTTACACCACAGCTATAAAACTGCAACATTAACACCCCTCCTTCAGAGTGCAGGCACTGTACTTCCCATCTCCAGGACTCAAGTCCGGCCTGCCGGTTTCCCTGATTCCTTCATAAATATTACCCTGCTCTCACTCCAACAGCACGTCAAGTCCTAAAAACTATCTGTCTCCATTTGCTCCTATCTAACACGCTCACGCCAGCTTGCTGGAAGTACAAGCCCTCGCACACAAAACCTCCTTTACCCCCTCCCTCCAACCTTTCCAAGCCAACCTCTACCCCACCTTCCCTCCACTACAGATTTATACTCTCGAAGTCATTCTATTTTGTTCCATCTTCTATACATGTCCGAGCCACCTCAACAACCCCTCCCCAGCCATCTGGATAATAGTTTTGGTATTCCCGCACCTCCTCCTAATTTCCAAACTACGAATTCTCTGCATTATATTCACACCACACATTGCCCTCAGACACGACATCTACACTGCCTCTAGCCTTCTCCTTGTTGCAACATTCATCACCCATGCTTCACACCCATATGAGAGCGTTGGTATAACTATTCTTTCATACATTCCCCTCTTTGCTTCCATGGACAAAGTTCTTTGTCTCCACAGACTTCTAAGTGCACCACTCACCTTTTTTCCCCCGTCAATTCTATAATTCACCTCATCTTTCATAGACCCATCTGCTGACACATCCACTGCTAAATATCTGAATATATTCACCTCCTCCATACTCTCTCCTTCCAAACAGATATCCAATCTTTCGTTAGCTAAGTTTTTAGTTATCCTCATCTCCTAACTCTTGCCTATATCCACCTTCAATTTTCTTCTTTTACATACCCTACCAAAGTCATCCACCAACCTCTGCAACTTCTCTCCGGAATCCCCTAAAACCACAGTGTCATCAACAAAACTTAAGAGGGCAAAAAAACTGAAGTAGCCAGGTAAAGACCACAAGACGACTTTAGCAGACTACAGGGATAGTCAGATAAAGGGCTGCTGGAATTAAACTCCAGTAAATTCAGAGTTTTGTAAATCGTAAAGAACATACCACATAAGGTATGACAAACTTCGAATAAGGAGAAAGATCTTCTGGTAACCATAGTACTGAACATATCACCAGAGACGCTGAGAGGCTGAGCAGCAAAGTAGGAGATATATGACAACAGTATATAAAATATTCATAGGGCATTATTAAGCAGAATAGAACAAACTGCTTTCAATGCTGGTGGTCAAAGACAAGATGCACAGATGCAAGCTAAATATGATAAATGAACCACAGGGACATTAAAAAAAATATTTTTTTCAGTCTCAGGACACTTAGGAAGTGAACTAACATAAACGAGGTACTGAAAGAAGCGTCATATACCATTTTAAGAATGAACGAGACAACACCCACAAGACCAAAAATTAATGAAACCGGTCGTATGCGATAAAGGGTCAGGGCCAGAAACCGAGATCTGACCCTTTCTAGGCAAGTACACATACACACACACACACACACACACACACACACACACACACACACACACACACACACACACACACACACACACACACACATATATGTACAGCAGGCCTAGTGTCTAATCGACATGTGCCTAGGACAAAATGGTAACTAACACACACACACACACACACGCACGCACACGCGCACACACACACACACACACACACACACACACACACACACATGATAACGACATATAAAATACTGAGAAGAACTGACAAGGTGGACAGACACAGGATGATGTTCCAGAGATGGGACACAGGAACAAGGGGTCACAACTGGAAGCTGAAGACTCAGATGAGTCACAGGAATGTTAGGAAGTATTTCTTCAGTCATAGAGTTATCAGGAAGTGGAACAGTCTGGAGAGTGATGTAATAGAGGCAAAATCCATACATAGCTTTAAGAATAGGTGTGATAAAGCTCATGGAGCAGAGAGAGTAGACCTAGTGGCAACAAGTGAAGAGGCGGGGCCAGGAGCTTTGAATCGACCACAATTGGGTGAGTACACACACACTGAACATTTTATAGTACTCGCAGTTTAGTTTCTTGTTCTTAATTTAATTATTATTATATCACTACCTCTTATTTTTTCCTCTGGTGGTTCTCTCAACATCTCCTGCGTTTCCTGATGCCATCATCAGTATCTTGCTTCACAAGGTTCCCCTAAAATGCTCACGCAGTGTTGGGACAATGTGGCCAGCCCGCCGCTATTTCATGTGGAAATTATATATTTTTAGTAATATTTTGTTGGTGTAAATTGCATAATTACATTAGTGTTAATACCAGTTTGCTTGTTTGTAATATTAGTGTTTTGTGGGGGCAGAATGTTGTGGTCGTTTGAGTGTGTTTAGTGTGCGTGTTCTGTGTGTACTTTGTGTGTTTAGTGTGTACTTTGTGTGTTTAGTGTGTACTTTGTATGTTTAGTGTGTGTGTTTTGTGTGTACTTTGTGTGTTTAGTGTGTGTGTTTTGTGTGTACTTTGTGTTTAGTGTGTGTGTTTTGTGTGTACTTTGTGTATTTAGTGTGTACTTTGTGTGTTTAGTGTGTACTTTGTGTGTTTAGCGTGTGTGTTTTGTGTGCTTTGTGTGTTTAGTGTGTGTGTTTTGTGTGTACTTTGTGTGTTTAGTGTGTACTTTGTGTGTTTAGTGTGTGTGTTTTGTGTGTACTTTGTGTGTTTAGTGTGTACTTTGTGTGTTTAGTGTGTACTTTCTGTGTTTAGTGTGTACTTTCTATGTTTAGCGTGTGTGTTTAGTGTGTGTGTTTAGTGTGTGTGTTTAGTGTGTGTGTTTAGTGTGTACTTTGTGTTTAGTGTGTACTTTGTGTGTTTAGTGTGTACTTTGTGTGTTTAGTGTGTACTTTGTGTGTTTAGTGTGTACTTTGTGTGTTTAGTGTGTACTTTGTGTTTAGTGTGTACTTTGTGTGTTTAGTGTGTACTTTGTGTGTTTAGTGTGTACTTTGTGTGTTTAGTGTGTACTTTGTGTGTTTAGTGTGTACTTTGCGTGTTTAGTGTGTACTTTGTGTTTAGTGTGTGTTTTGTGTGTACTTTGTGTGTTTAGTGTGCGTGTTTTGTGTGTACTTCGTGTGTTTGTGTATGTGTTATTGCGTGTTTTGTGGGTTTGTGTGATTGTGTTCATGTGTGCATGCATTTGTGTGTGAATGTGTGAGTGTTGTGTGTACTCACCTAGTTGTGGTTGAAGGGGTCGATTCACAGCTCCTGGCCCCGCCTTTTCAACTGGCCGCTACTCAGTCACTTCCCGCTCCATGAGCTTTATCATACCTCTTCTTACACCTATGTATGGATCCTGCCTCCACTAGGTGAGTGTGTGTGAGTGGGTGTGTGTGTACTCACCTATTTATACTCACCTATTTGTGGTTGGAGGGTCGAATCATAGCTCCTGGCCCCGCCTCTTCACTGTGTGTGTGTGTGTGTGTGTGTGTGTGTGTGTGTGTCTGTGTGTGTGTACTCGCCTATCTGTACTCACCTATATGTGGTTGCAAGGGTCGAGACATTGCGCCTAGCCCCGCCTCTTCACTGGTCGCTACTAGGTCCTCTCTCTCCCTGCTCCATGAGCTTTATCATACCTCGTCTTAAAACTATGTATGGTTCCTGCCTCCACTACATCACTTGCCAGACTATTCCACTTCCTGATAACTCTGTGACTAAAGAATTACTTCCTAACATCTCTGTGACTCATCTGAGTCTTCCACTTCCAATTGTGACACCTTGTTTTTGTGTCCCATCTCTGGACATCTCTGTCCACCTAGTCAATTCCTCGCAGTATTTTGTATGCCGTTATCATGTGTTCCCTAGCCCTCCTGTCCTCCAGTGTTGTCAAGCCGATTTTCCTTAACCCTTCTTCGTAGGACATTCTCCTGATCTCTGGAACCAGCCTTGTTGCAATCTAGTATGGACCTGACGTACATGGTATATAGAGTCTTGAACGATTCCTTACTGAGGTATCGGAGCGCTATTCTCAGGTTTATCAGATGCCCCTATGCTGCAGCAGTTATCTGGTTGATGTGCGCTTCAGGAGATGTGCTCGGTATTATACCCACCCAAGATCCTTCTCCTTGAGTGAGGTTTTGTAGTCTTTGGCCAACTAGCCTATACTCCGCGGTCTTTACTGCCCTTCCCCGATCTTCATGACTTTCCATCTGGCGGGGTTAAATTCGAGGAGACAGTTGCTGAACCATGCTTCCACCCTGTCCAGATCTCTTTGTAGTCCTGCCTGGTTCTCATCTGATTGAGTTCTCCTCATTAACTTCTCATCATCTGCAAACAGGGACAATTCTGAGTCTATCCCTTCCCTCATGTCATTCACATATACCAAAAACAGCACTGGTCCTAGAACTGACCCCTGTGGAACCCCGCTCGTGACAGGCGCCCATTGTGATACCTCGTCACAAAATTGGATGTGTGTGTGTGTGTGTGTTAGTTAGTTACCATTTTGTCCTAGGCACATGTCGATTAGACACTAGGCCTGTTGTATATGCGCGCGCGCGCGCGCGCGTGTGTGTGTGTGTGTGTGTGTGTGTGTGTGTGTGTGTGTGTGTGTGTGTGTGTGTGTGTGTGTCTGAGTGTGTGTGTGTGTGTCTGTGTGTACTCACCTATTTGTACTCACCTATTTGTGGTTGCAGGGGTCGAGTCCTAGCTCCTGGCCCCGCCTCTTCACCGGTTGCTACTAGACCCTCTCTCTCCCCGCTCCATGAGCTTTATCAAACCTCGTCTTAAAACTGTGTATGGTTCCTGCCTCCACTACGTCATTTTCTAGGCTATTCCACTGCCTTACAACTCTATGACTGAAGAAATACTTCCTACTATCTCTCTGACTCATTTGTGTCTTCAACTTCCAATTGTGGCCTCTTGTTTCTGTGTCCCCTCCCTGGAACATCCTGTCCTTGTCCACCTTGTCTATTCCACGCAGTATTTTATATGTCGTTATCATGTCTCCCCTGACCCTCCTGTCCTCCAGTGTCGTCAGGCCGATTTCCCTTAATCTTTCTTCATAGGACATTCCCCTTAGCTCTGGAACTAACCTTGTTGCAAACCTTTGTACTTTCTCTAGTTTCTTGACGTGCTTTATCAAGTGCGGGTTCCAAACAGGTGCTGCATACTCCAGTATGGGCCTGACATACACGGTGTACAGTGTCTTGAATGATTCCTTACTAAGGTGTCGGAATGCTGTTCTCAGGTTTGCCAGGCGCCCATATGCTGCAGCAGTTATCTGATTGATGTGTGCTTCCGGAGACATGCTCGGTGTTATACTCACCCCAAGATCTTTCTCCTTGAGTGAGGTTTGCAGTCTTTGGCCACCTAGCCTATACTCTGTCTGTGGTCTTCTGTGCCCTTCCCCTATCTTCATGACTTTGCATTTGGCAGGATTAAATTCGAGAAGCCATTTGCTGGACCAGGTGTCCAGTCTGTCCAGGTCTCTTTGAAGTCCTGCCTGGTCCTCATCAGATTTAATTCTCCTCATTAACTTCACATCATCTGCAAACAGGGACACTTCTGAGTCTAACCCTTCCGTCATGTCGTTCACATATACCAAAAATAGCACTGGTCCTAGGACCGACCCCTGTGGGACCCCGCTCGTCACAGGTGCCCACTGTGATACATCATTACGTACCATGACTCGTTGTTGCCTCCCTGTCAGGTATTCTCTGATCCATTGCAGTGCCCTTCCTGTTATATGCGCCTGATGCTCTAGCTTCTGCACTAATCTCTTGTGAGGAACTGTGTCAAAGGCCTTCTTGCAGTCCAAGAAGATGCAATCAACCCACCCCTCTCTCTCTTGTCTTACTTCTGTTATTTTATCATAAAACTCCAGAAGGTTTGTGACACAGGATTTGCCTTCCGTGAATCCGTGCTGGTTGGCATTTATACTCCTGTTCCGTTCCAGGTGCTCCACCACTCTCCTCCTGATAATCTTCTCCATAATTTTGCATACTATACACGTCAATGACACAGGTCTATAGTTTAGTGCCTCTTTTCTGTCTCCTTTTTTGAAAATGGGAACTACATTTGCCGTCTTCCATACCTCAGGTAGTTGCCCAGTTTCCAGGGATGTGTTGAAGATTGTGGTAAGTGGTACGCACAACATATCTGCTCCCTCTCTAAGGACCCATGGAGAGATGTTGTCCGGTCCCATTGCCTTTGAGGTATCGATGTCCCTTAGCAGTTTCTTCACCTGTGTGTATGTGTATGTGTGTGTGTATGTGTATGTGTATGTGTGCGTGTGTGTATGTGTGTGTATGTGTGTGTATGTGTGAGTGTGAGTGTGAGTGTGAGTGTGTGTGTGTGTGTGTGTGTGTGTGTGTGTGTGTGTGTGTGTGTGTACTCACCTAGTTGTACTCACCTAGTGTGTGTGTGTGTGTGTGTGTGTGTGTACTCACCTATTTGTGGTTGCAGGGGTCGATTCACAGCTCCTGGCCCCGCCTCTTCACTGATTGCTACTAGGTCCTCTCTCTCCCTGCTCCCTGAGCTTTATCAAACCTCGTCTTAAAACTATGTATGGTTCCTGCCTCCACTACGTCACTTTCTAGGCTATTCCACGGCCTGACAATTTTATGACTGAAGAAATACTTCCTAACATCCCTTTGACTCATCGGAGTCTTCAACTTCCAACTGTGACCCCTTGTTTCTACGTCCCATCTCTGGAACATAATGTCTTTGTCCACCTGGTCAATTCCTCGCAGCATTTTATATGTCATTATCATGTCTTCCCTGACCCTCCTGTCCTCCAGTGTCGTCAGGCCAATTTCCCTTAACCTTTCTTCGCAGGACAATCCCCTTAGCTCTGGAACTAGTCTTGTTGCAAACCTTTGCACTTTCTCTAATTTCTTGATGCGCTTGCCCAAGTGTGGATTCCAAACTGGTGCTGCATATTCCAATATGGGCCTGACGTATATGGTGTACAGTCTTAAACGATTCCTTACTGAGGTATCGGAACGCTATTCTTAGGTTTGCCAGATGCTCGTACGCTGCAGCTGTTATCTGGTTGATGTGCGCCTCATATGATCTTTTTCCTTGTGTGTGTGTGTGTGTGTGTGTGTGTGTGTGTGTGTGTGTGTGTGTGTGTGTGTGTTTATGTTTATGTGTGTTTATGTTTATGTGTGTTTATGTTTATGTGTGTGTGTTTGCGCGTGCGCGCTCGCTCGCGCATTTACCAGTATTATCAACAAAAATTCCCATAACAGCCAGCATCCCATCATACACAAAACACACATCTAATATCGATTTGAACGGATTAACCTTAAAAATCAAGGAAAAACAGTATCAAAACATGGACGTGTGGGCGGGCAAGCAGTCAATCAGAACGTCTAAACAAGAAACAAAATAATTTCCCTTGATTTGTAAAATAATTTCATATTATCATTCTGTCCTCATAGTCACCCACCTCGATCAACGACAGAAAAACAAGAGACATCCTTACTCATATATCTCTTTCTGCTAGACGAATAAACAGAGAGAGAGAGAGAGAGAGAGAGAGAGAGGACTACCGAGATTCAGACACAAAGGCAGATGGAAGGAAACAGATACTGAAACAGACAAGCAGAAAGTTAGGAAGACATGGAGAGACAAATAATTACAGAGATTTAGAATACATATAAAGAGGTAGAACGGTAGACGGGAAGAGGCAAAGAGAAACGGACAGAGCTAGATAGAAACGTGGAGAAACATGAAGGAGTAAGGAGAGACTGATGAACAGAGATACAGGAAAACAGTGAGAAGCAGGTAGCGAGGAATGGAGACAGGGAATGATGGACAAAGACTAACGGACAGATATTGAGAGAGTGAAAGACCGGTAGCCAGTGAGACAGAGGAAGGGACAAAGACAGGAGGTGGACAGAGATAGGGAGACAGAGGCAGGCAGTCAAAGGAGAGCCAGGGAGAGCAGCAGGGTGATGGATGGGATCTCTACTACGCTAAACTGCATTAATTTCTCTCAAACTCGTCTCACCTTTGAAAAATGGCTCCATGAGACCACAGAAACGTACATTTTTGTTTTTATAAATTACCACAGTACAGAAAAATAACTAAATTTTGATGTATTATAATGGTAATTTAAACTACGTAATTTTCACACACACACACACACACACACACACACACACACACACACACACACACACACACACACACACACACACACACGACATGCTATGAGCAATAAATTTCTACCTAACATTGTTCGTGCATGATGCCAAAATAATGAAACAGAAATTAAAAACGATATATAAAAGGCTGCAGAAAGACCCATAAAGACTTCAAGGATTGTCGAATAAATGGTTAGTTGAAAAAAAAAAAAATTACGAGGCTGGTAGACGAGGAAAGGAAGATCTAACACTGACAAAGGGGAAAAAGGGAGACCTAATACTAAGGGAAAAGGGAAAGGAAGCCCATGAAAATTTGTCCCTCTGAATAGTATATAAAAAGAACAACATCAGCAGCAGTAGAATCTAAGCTTACCAACATAAAAGTGGCATTCAGTAGCCTAGAGAAAGACACGATCAAAACACTACTTCGTAGGTGTAACCATCCTGTAAAGCATCTTTACCCTTTTCTGTCCAGCTCTCTCTTCTGGATTACTCCCTTTACTTCCTCTGTGATACTGAGACATGAGTCTCAAAATCCTTGCACATAATACAAGAAACCAAGGTTATACACGAAAATCACTCACTACGAAAGCAAAAGACTTGGCAGACGATGCACCATCCCCCCAATGAAAAGCAGGGGTGTCACTAGCACGTTAAGAGACCATACAATAAGTGTCAGGGGCCCGAGACTGTTCAACTGCCTCCCAGCACACATAAGGGGGATTACCAACAGACCCCTGGCAGTCTTCAAGCTGGCACTGGACAAGCACCTAAAGTCAGTTCCTGATCAGCCGGGCTGTGGCTCGTACGTTGGTTTGCGTGCAGCCAGCAGCAACAGCCTGGTTGATCAGGGGCTGATCCACCAGGAGGCCTGGTCACAGACCGGGCCGCGGGGGCGTTGACCCCCGAAACTCTCTCCAGGTAAACTCCAGGTATACATTATTTGATGTGTGTTGAGAGCAATGGAACTGGAGTTTCTGCAATGTGTGGAATAACGGATTTACCTGGAGTTTACCTGGAGAGGGTTTCGCGGATCAACGCCCCTGCGGCCCGGTCTGAGACCAGGATTCATATTATTATTATTAAAAATTTCGACTTTAGCATCTCGATCCCACTCTCGCCCCTATTCCTCCCTTCTTTTCTTGCCATCCCTTCCCTCCCTCCGTTTCCTTTGTCATTAATTCCCTCCCTTTTCCCTTTCGTCCCTTGTTCCTGTCGTACACAGACATACGTTGTCCTAGGATGGACCATATTACTTACGGTATCGCTGATATGTGATATTAAACCAAAAAGTGTCCCCTAAAAAAAAATCCACAAAATTGGATATGAAAATTTAATTGTTTCTGGTCCAATCTGAACAACTGAGGAAGAAAACGGGAGAATCCCTGTGACGGAGAGCAAAGGCAATCTACATCTGTGACGTCATATGGCATGAACATCCCCCGCCACATTCCCAAACCTCATACATGACTTAATAATAACCTGTGGGCGTGGAGTCGTACGCTGATGAGCTGGCAGTGTACAGCTTCATGTGGCAGAAATAAGAGGAGAGGGAACGCAAGCTGCAGCAAGAGTGGTTTGGGCGTCTCACGGGATGTCCGACCCTCCTGAGCCATGTGGTGTCATGTCAGAGTGGCGTCGATTGATGTCATCCTGGACGACATCCAACAGTCCCCCCCCCCTCTCTCTCTTTCCCCATTTTACGTTGACATGTGACAAATTTCGAGTTCTGCTGCGGCCAGGCTTCCTTGGTGACCGCCTGAATAGATCAGCGGGCTACAGGTAGCTGTAGCCCGCAGGTCCACATGGCCATCACAGCTCGGTTGATCAGGCCTAAAAAGAAGAGCCAAGAAGAATTAAACAAGGCTTGTTGACTGCTAAGCGTTGCTCCCGTATCACAGGAACCCGACGATGTTAGTGATGCTGATGCTGGATCCTCGCTTCTGCAGCAGAAGTGATACAGTTTATCTCATATTTTGCTGGAAAACGGAAAATATTCCAGCTAAATGATTGTCGTTCTCATTCATTAATACCTCCAGACTAGCAACCTGAGGAACTACAACACACACAGGCAAGAGATAACACATTATACTAACACTTAAACCTAACAACAACAACGACTACACCACATTATACATGTATATAGGCCTCACAAAAGCAACGAATACAACACATTATAACAACACATGAGCCTCACAGAGAGAAAAAATATACCACATTATACCACAAAACAAACAGATATTCTTGGGTTATCGTCCAAAAACTAGTGCGGAACACCAAATACTCTAAAAAAAAAAAATCCAATAAGTGGATAGTTAATATTTAATCTGACTTGATCTGATCTAACCTTGGAGTCATCACATGCAGTGACTGCCGATTTGATTTGCTCTTACCTGACCTAACCTAGTAGCCGGCCACGAGGCAGCACCTCGCTTGAGTTGTCATGAAAAAAAAAAAAACTTAGGAGCCGCTACGCACAGTGACATCCGACTTGACTTAACGGAGACGCTTTCATGGACATAGAGTGACACGGTCAGACCCACTGACCTGACCTAATGCAGAAACCGCCAGACATAGTGAGATTCAGGAATGAAGCCACTAAGTATAACAATGCTGTTCAAGTTTAAGCATACCCTTAAAACTAGTGGCATACCTGTGGCCGGTTCCGAGGTCTCTTCTACCCTCGCAGCCCGATCAGAAGCCAGACTTCCTTAATGACTACCTGCTCAGTCAGACTGTTGTTACTGCAAGCCTACATAGCCGTCACAGCGAGACAGATCAGGAACGTGTAGTAAGTAGTGGTCCAGTTTCCTCTTGAAACAATTCTGTCTTCGGTCCTCAACAATATCACGCACAGTTCTCATTTACAATTGTCAGGAGCATATACTGACTGCATTCACCACAACAAATGCTGTACACATTTCAAAATTACTTAGGCAAAACGACACAAACAGCAAAATGAGACCATTATTAACGCGATGTTTCACATACATGAAGTGAAACGTCGTACTAAACAAGGTTTCCTTTTGCTGTACGTCTTTGGATCACTTGCTGCTTGCCACAAACCAAAATTATTTATAAGTATTTGTTGAGAGCTTCAAGAGTCGCCCCAATTGCTGGCAGCAGAGCGCCACCACCGGCCTCATCTGACAGTACAGAAGTATTGTGGTACTTCGGTACCACAGTACTTCCGTACTGTCACTGTGGCGACATGTACCAGGCTGTGGTACATATGGTACCACAGCCTGGTTGATCAGACCCTGATCCACCATGAGGCCTGGTCTCAGACCGAGCCGTGGGGGCGTTGACCCCCGAAACCCTCTCCAGGTAAACTCCAAGTAAACAGGTGCCATGACCAGTAGGCACGTGTACCCAATAAAGCTTGGTCTGTGACCAAGCTTTCTTGTTAAATTGTCTGATCAACAAGGCTGTTGCTGTTAGCGATATGTTGGCTTCATAACCATGACGGCCTGGCTGATCTAGACCTGGAGAAAGTTGTGGTCCAGTTTACTTCTGAAATGAATTGTGTTGCTGATGATTCAACATATTAACGTGTTGTGTTGTGTTTTAACTCATAAACAAGTTGTGTTCCTGGTTTTTCAACCTTAAAACAAGTTGTGTTCCTGGTTTTTCAACCTTAAAACAAGTTGTGTTCCTGGTTTTTCAACCTTAAAACAAGTTGTGGTCCTGGTTTTTCAACCTTAAAACAAGTTGTGTTCCTGGTTTTTCAACCTTAAAACAAGTTGTGTTCCTGGTTTTTCAACCTTAAAACAAGTTGTGTTCCTGGTTTTTCAACCTTAAAACAAGTTGTGTTCCTGGTTTTTCAACCTTAAAACAAGTTGTGTTCCTGGTTTTTCAACCTTAAAACAAGTTGTGTTCCTGGTTTTTCAACCTTAAAACAAGTTGTGTTCCTGGTTTTTCAACCTTAAAACAAGTTGTGTTCCTGGTTTTTCAACCTTAAAACAAGTTGTGTTCCTGGTTTTTCAACCTTAAAACAAGTTGTGGTCCTGGTTTTTCAACCTTAAAACAAGTTGTGGTCCTGGTTTTTCAACCTTAAAACAAGTTGTGGTCCTGGTTTTTCAACCTTAAAACAAGTTGTGGTCCTGGTTTTTCAACCTTAAAACAAGTTGTGTTCCTGGTTTTTCAACCTTAAAACAAGTTGTGTTCCTGGTTTTTCAACCTTAAAACAAGTTGTGTTCCTGGTTTTTCAACCTTAAAACAAGTCGTGGTCCTGGTGTTGTTTCAACTTACAAATGAGCTGTGTTCCTGGTGGTGTTTTAACTTGCAAATGATTTGCGTTAATTGTGTTTCAAGCTACAAACGAACTGAGTTTGCAAAACAAATTGTTCGTATTGAAAACAGTACAAAAGTTGGCTACGATTCGTACATGTTTTAACTTAACTGTTTCCTAAGTGAACCGTTCGTAAACTCGGATGTTCTGTAACTTGACGACTACTTATATACACGAAAAAAAAAAAAACGCAACTGTTGACAGAATAAATCCAGCTCTTTTCTTCAAAGTAAAAAAAAAAAAAAAGAATTCACACTCTTTCCCGGTATTTATTCCGTGCAATTTACATTTCCAATTTCGACAACTGAAGAAATGCAAAAGGGTTTTTCTATAAACCTTCACACATATCAACACGTTCAATGCTACATCTGTTGTGTGTGTATATATATATATATATATATATATATATATATATATATATATATATATATATATATATATATATATATATATATATATATATATATATATATCAGAGAGAACAATTACCAACCAGAATAGCTGGTCTGTATCAAAACAAAAATGCTATGTTCAAAAAAAAAAAAAAAAAAAAAAATACATCCAGGGTACAGAAAATAAACCTTACATTATAAAATATCTAACTTAACATTTACGCTAACATAAATATTTTATACTCACAAATAAAATGCATTATTGTGTGAACGACCAAATAGGTGCAGTTGAGTTGTTGACGCAGGTTACATAATGGTCAGGTTTATTGCTGTACTCTTCGTATATTTTGATGTTTTTTTAACAGATCATTATTATTTTGGTATAGACCAGCTAATCTGCTTGGTAATTGTTCCGTTTTATCACTTATATATATATATATATATATATATATATATATATATATATATATATATATATATATATATATATATATATATATATATATATGTCGTGCCGAATAGGTGAAATTGGGTCAATTAACAAGAACTCATTTAAAAATAAGTCCTTTCTAAAATTTTCTCTTATAAGTTTAAAGATATATATTTTTTCATCTATGTTAATGTAAAAATTTATAATTTTGTCCCAAAAGAACCTTAGAAAACTTACCTGACCGTATTGAAACAAGCGCAATTAAATTTAGCCTAATCTAACCAAATATATTTTAGATAAGTTTGCACTAATTTAATAAACAAACACACTGAAATATTTTTTTTGCGTTAGGTTCAGAATGATTTTTGCGAAATTATTGCATACACAAATTTTCGCTCGCCTTTTTCGCCAAGAAGAGCGTTGCTATTTAAGCCAAAATCGCAAGCTTTACCTATTCGGCACGACGTGTGTGTGTGTGTGTGTGTGTGTGTGTGTGTGTGTGTGTGTGTGTGTGTGTGTGTGTGTGTGTGTGTGTGTGTGTGTGTGTGTGTGTGTGTATATATATATATATATATATATATATATATATATATATATATATATATATATAGAGAGAGAGAGAGAGAGAGAGAGAGAGAGAGAGAGACAGACAGACAGACAGACAGACAGACAGAGATCGGGCCTCAACGAGATTCTGATTCCCCATTTCGACACATTACTAAATGGACTGAAAATATACATACCACGGACAAGTCTCTCTCTCTCTCTCTCTCTCTCTCTCCCCTGGGACACATTGCAGGGAAGGCTGTACCCTGCTGGCCTGCTTCGCCCCACCGGCTCCCACTCCATGAAAACTCCATTTATCCTGGCCGCTGCACGACGTGGGGGAATACGAATGTGGTGCTTTCTTCTAAATTTACCACAAGCACCATCACCACCCTTAACACCAGCAAACCCACCAGTAACCTCGCTACCACCACCACCGCCACTGAAGCACCTCCCACCACCAGTATAGCCTTACCACCACCACCACCACTCCCACGACAAACACCAGAACCACCATCAACATTTCCTACTCTCACTCTGTCACCACCACCTCTGCCGAAAACTACCACCATCACAACAGAACCACCACCCTACAATCAGCCCCACCATAAATATTTCCCACAAATTTTACCACTATTTCCCCTTCTACTGTCACCCCACCACCACCACTACAAGCACTATGAAAAATAGTGGCTAATACAAGCACCTACCAGCAACGGTGGCAGCATCAACAAGAGAAACAACGGCAGCAACTACAACGGTGGCCGCAGCAAACAGCAGCAACGAAGTGACGGAATTACCAACAGCAGCAGCCACACACACATGTACTAGTAGCAGTAGCATCCAGAACAACTGAAGCAACAATTATGGAACTAATAGCTGTACCTGCAGCAGCTACACTAAAACCACCACCACTACCACTGAAGCAGCAGTTACAGTACAGCACCAACAGCTGTAACAGCAGGAGCCAGACCGTTACCGCAATTAGAGCAGCCCTAATAACACCAACAGCTGCAACAACAACAGCTACACCATCGCTACAACTGAAGCATCAATTATTGGACCAACAGCAGCAGCTGCAACAACAACAGCTACACCATCTCTATAGTAAAACAGGAGATGCCACAAGAACAACTGTAGCAGCATAATTTCACCACCACCAATACCACTACAACCGGAGGAGCAGCAGCAGCTACAGCGTCAGCAGCTGTAGAAGTAGAAGCTACACTAACACAAAATCAGGCGAATAAAGCCAGCAAACACAAACAATAACATTAAGAAAAGCACAGACAAAAACAATAAGATATTAGCTAGTAAATAACCGCGGTAAGTAAGAAACCAGGCTGAGTAACACAGGCTACAAGACGTCTCTCACAGTTAGCCGGTAAATAACCACGGTGAGTAAGAAAATAGACTCGGAATTTCAAGAGAGGGCAACTTGCAAATGACCGGGGGCTGCAGAGGAAGTGTCAGGAAGATTCAGGGAGCATTGAGAAGTGTTTGGCAGTGTCAGGGGGTGTCTGGAAGTGACAGGGGGTGTCTGACAGTGCTAGTGTGTGTCCGTAAATCAGGGAGTACCTGGGAGTGTTCAGCAGTGCCGGGGGCGTTGTCAGAAAGTGTCAGGAAGTGCCCGAGAATATTTTGGAATGCCAGGGAGGGCCTGTGCCAGATGTGTTCGGGAGTGAGGAACCAGACATATAAAGTTTATTGCAGGCTTGTCGTCAGATTAGATCATTTTGCACCACGTGAAGATTTGTAAGACATCATGAGGAGTATTTTGTGGTGGTAGGGGATGGGGGAGTTGTAGTAGTGTTAAGCGGTGGAGACAGGAGTGGTGGTTGTGGTAGTAACTACCACGACTAGGAACTATCATTATGATGAGAATGTAAGAAAAAACATATATAAATAACTCTGTTACGACTTTGGCGAAACGTAACTGCTATGCTTGCTATCTTGGCGAATATAACTGCTGTACTTGTTATCTTGGCGAAACATAACCGCTATACTTGCTATCTGGCGAAATATAACTGTTATACTTGCTATCTTGGCGAAAAGTAACCGCTATGCTTGCTGCTGTCTTGTATTTTAACCCAAAGATCGTTCAGCCAAATAAACGAGTGTAAATTCAGAGTTTAATAACTCCGCGAGAACCAGCTTGAGCATCATAAAATTAACATAATTCACTGATGTTAAATAATGCTAACTATATTTAGCCCGACCTAAAACATGTAAGGTAGGATTAAGTTGAATTATATAAGGTTAATTTTAGCACTGTTAATGTTGAGCTGCTAAATTCGTTGCGGTGCACATTTAAAAAATTTGAATAACACGTTAACTCTCAAAGATATGTACATATAATATTTTCTTTTTTTTCGTAAATGATCATTTTTAAGGGAGCTCGATTTCTCTGGCAGAATTTTCCTGTACAAAAAAAAAAAAAAAAAAAACAGGGATAACTAACGTAAGGAAAACATTGGATTTGTTAGGAGTACGTTATGTACAGCAGTTCAGTGGGATGTTTACTGGGACCGCTCGTTACGTGAGCTGTCTACCTGAAGGGTATTCCGAGTATCAATGCCCCCGCGAGGCCCGGTCCATGACCAGGCCTCCCGGTGGATCAGCGCTTTATCACCCAGGCTGTTACTGCTGGCCGCACGTAATCCAACGTACGAACCACAGCCCGGCTGACCCGGCATTGACTTTAGGTATCTGTCCAGGTCCTTCTTGAAGGCAGCCAGAGGTCTATAGGTAATTTCCCTTACGGCTGGTGGGAGGCTGTTGGACAGTCTTGGGTCACGGACACTTGTTTTTTCTTAGTGTACTAATGGTGCCCCTACCTTCACTGGGGGTATGTTGTATCGCCTGCCAAGAATTTTGCTTTCGTTGGGAGTGATTTCTGTGTGCATATTAGCCCTTTCAGGGTCCAAGGCCCAAATCTGGAGTCACGCACCAGTGTCCAAGAATTTTCAAAAAAAAAATTTGTTATTTTTTCTTATGAAATCGTAGAGAATCTTTTTGTGAAGGTAATAAAACAAAAAGTACGAAATTTGGTGGAAAATTTACGAAATTATGCTCTCGCGAATTTTGATGTGTCAGCGATATTTACGAATCGGCGATTTTGCCGACTTTGACTCCCATTTTAGGCCAATTACATTATTCCAATCAACCAAATTCTTAGCTATTTCACTAGTATTACTTCTATTCTATCGATTGAGCACAAGAAATCGCCAAGTCAACTGTTTCAACTACAAAATAAAGTGATCGGAAATTGTCAATTTGGCCAATTTAACACAAAGTTCAAAATATTTCAATTTCAAAATAGGGTCAAGAATAAACAATGTAGGCATTCCTGGCACTAAACTAACATTTCCTCTGTTCGTTAGTTATGTTTTGAGGCTTTACAAATAAATTCCATTTTGATTTTTTATTCACATAATGAATTTTTATTCACACCAAAAAATAGAAGATTTACTGTTATGCAATACTGTAATAATTGTATAAATATCATCACCATATTTGTGAATGTATATTAGACCCACCAGCTGACGTGTATTAGATGTGTGAGGTCGTTTGTTTACTCTTGAATATCGGCAAAAATTTAACATTTCCGCTACTTTGAGCTCAGTTTCAAGCCATTTCCAGTGCTAAAACCAATCAAAATCATCTCTATTTCTGTAATATGTCTTCCATTCTATCAAATGAGACCAAGAAATCGCAAATACAACTATAAAAAACATACGAAAAAACACTGCAAAGTTGCTGTTTTAATCGAAAAATCATGATTTCAGTTTTTTTCTCTCATTGTACACAGTGTGCTGCAGGATCTGTTTTATGTGGTGCACACATACCACATAGATGTATTCTCTCATATCTAGGCCCAAATGTACCACTCACAGTTTATCAGAGTGAGCTGAGCTCATGGCGTAGATCTACGGTTTGGACACTCACCGTAAAGCCGTAGATCTACGGGACGGACCCTGAAAGGGTTAGGGACCAGTCCCACTAGGATTTTCTAGGTGTAGATTATGAGTATAAGTTAAGTGCTTCCAAGCGTTCCCAATAGTTAAGGTGTTTGACGGAACCTATATGTGCAGTAAAAGTTCTCTGTACATTCTCTAGATCTCCGATTTCACCTGTCTTGAACGGAGATGTTAATGTACAGCAGTATTCCAGACTAGAGAGAACAAGTGTTTTTAAAAAGGATCATCATTGGCTTTGCATCTCTTGTTCTGAACGTTCTAATTATCCATCCTATCATTTTCCTATCAGATGTGATAGTGACGCTGTCGTGATCCTTGAAGGTCCTTTTCTGCTCTATTGTCCGATTAGAGTTTGTAGTATACTCAGTTCTAGCTATTACTTCCTCCAGTTTTCCAAAACGGAGTAGTTGGAATTCGTCTTCACTGAACATCATATTGTTCTCTGTTGCCCATGGAAAACTTGGTTTATATCTTCTTGGAGTTTACCGTGTCCTCAATGGATGAGTCTCATGCAGATCCTAGTATCGTCTGCAAAGGATGATACGGTGCTATGATTTACATCTCTATCTACGTCTGATATGACACAGACAGAGATGTAAGAATATCAGGATTGCGAGCTGTGTCAGGAACATCGGTACTGTGAGCCTTGGGTTAGGAATATAAGTTGAGAGAGCTGTGTGTTAGCAATGTTAGTTCTGTGAGCTTACCTTTAAAAACATTATTTTTTTAAACTTTTCAAAAAAGAACGTGGCAAAGCAGTGAACGTAGCTTCCTGATGTGTATTCGGATAATATTAACTTTCAAAATGCTGAACACGATAGACACATATTTCTATTGTATGAATGAACATAATGAGCATACAAATTACAAAAACACACACACACACGCACACACACACACACACACACACACACACACACACACACACACACACACACACACACACACACACACACACACACACACAAACTTCTCTCCTAGCACGAGATACACAACTGTTACCTGCTGAACACGTTGAACAGCCATATGCGATCTTTGTGACTGATACAAATAAATAAAATAAAAGTCCATCACCCTTATCAGTATGAATTATAAACAGCAATGCTGAAATCGCAATGTAAACAGAGCATTAATCCAAACAGATTGCACAGGGTATATAAACCGAGAGGTGTGTAACTCTCAGTGTGTAAACACCGAGAATTTACTTCAGTCCCTCTTTTAGGAATTAAAGTAGTCTTAACATGATGGTGCATGGGTGAAAATACAGTCGATAACCGTACAGCTAACAACAGACTGGCCACCGCCTCTCTCGTGAGCTATAACTGCATTCTTAATCCCTAAATCCTGGAATATAATCTCGAAATGTATTTTAACCATAAATTAAGTGAATACTTTAACGCGCCACTGTACAGAACAACGCCCCAATCTTTAGCCAGCACTCTTTATTATCCGACTCAAGTTTTGAAATGTGACTCTGCCCAGAGACATTTTTCCCCTCGCCACCACTATAATTCTAACATAATGTTATTACGGTGTAAAAATGCTGTGAGATACGACAAGGATGACAGCCAACACCTTTCTCCGTGAGGGTCGAGCTCAGTGTTCCAGGCTGGTCACACACTGCAAGATAATGCTGATGATGGAAATATTTTAGTTCAAATAAAGAGTTTTAGAGACACTTGAATATAATGATTTGTCAAGCATGGAACAGCTGACCTGCTGCAGTGTTTCTTTTCTCTTATAGATTCATATATTCACATTTTTTGTACGTTATATTCTTAAATATTTGCGTAGATTTGAAAATGAGTTGGAAAGATTCATCAGCGGTGTAAGACTATTTAACATGGACCTGGACCTCTTTTTTTTCCCCCCCTCTCTGATTCATTTTAAGATCACATGTTCCCATTAAAGTTAATAAGCAAATTGAATTCACACAGAAGCATTATTAACATAAATCCTAGGACTATATTATACTACGCCATCGTCGGTATAGCCACATTTTCATAATGAAAATCATTTCTCGTCACCTTGAAGATTGAGACACTTGAAGATTGAGACACTTATGCAGCATATGGGAATCTTTATTCAGGAAACGTTTCGCCACGCAGTGGCTTCATCAGTCCAATACAAAGAGGAAGGCGTAAGGAGAGGAGGAGAATGAGGTAATCAGTCCCTCAACCTGGAGTCGATGTGTTCAGTCCATCAATCTTGTAGAATGTACAGCATAGGGCCGTAGACATGGCTTATATACTGTAGTGAGGTGACGTGAAGCAGTTGGAGGCGGGGTCATAGTGGTACCATCCACTAGTCGAAGTAGGTCTTCGTCCAAAGGTTGAACAAGTGTTGAAGAATTCTTTGTAACAACTCTCGTCACCTTATTACAGAAATGACATAAATGTGCAGTATTCCAGCCTAGAGAGAACAAGTGTTTTTAAAAAGGATCATCATTGGCTTTGCATCTCTTGTTCTGAACGTTCTAATTATCCATCCTATCATTTTCCTTAGAGAAGCATAACAATGTTAATGCTGTATCATAATTTCTTCTGTGAAAACATGCTTAGAGTTATGAATTAACACTCCTGTTAAAAGCAGAATCAGGACAAATATGATAACAAAGTGTACACAATGGAAGACAGATGTATAAATAAAGTTAATATAAATAAGGTGCAAAATTATTTATAAGGAAAAAAGTTCTATATAAATCATTTAAGTTCGATAAATTAACATTTACAAACAAAATAGAAAATCACAAGTTTGAGAGTATAGTGTTGTAGATAAGTGAAAGAAACTGCAACCTGATAGTCACTCAGGCAAAACTTCAGGAAGCTTTTAGAATGGGTTGAACAGATAAAATGAGTGAGAATATTATTTGGGAGAGAGTAGGACCCGCCTAGCATATGCTAGGAGATAAACTACAGTGCTGATTATTTTAAGTTCTTATGTTCCAGCTCCTCCTAAGTCATTACTTAACAGAAGCTCTATGCTCGAAAAGTCCCTAAATTGTTAATATTCTGACCATTTTTTTTGCGTGTATTCACCTAGTTGTGGTAATAATGGTATGTGTTACCGACAAATGGTTTGAAAAAATAAACGATTGATACACCAAGAAATTTTATTATAAACATTTTGGTGTGCAAGAATGGTATACAATACCTACAAGATGAAATTGAGACACATGTGCAACATCTGGGTATCTTTATTGTAGACGTTTCGCCATCCAGTGGCTTTATCAATACAAATTCTAGGACATAACTTGAAGACAGTAGAACTATGTACAGAAGATGAGGTAATCAGTCCCTCAACCTAGCAGTAGGTGCGAAGAGCACCGTAGTCGTGGAGATTCTGAAGCAGAAGCAAGGCGCCTGACGCTTATATAGTAACGTCAGGTGGAAATGGGACGGGTAGCAGACGAGGGCATAGTCACTGGTAGGCGGGATTCCCCAGTGGAAGTAGGTCCTACCCAAAGAGATGGGTTAGTTGTAGTAGTAGATGTCGTAGTCGTGAAGGTTATGTACATGTCCTCAGAATCAGGATTCCATGATGTTGCAGTGTCTGACAGGTTGTACAAGAATGGTATACAATACCGACTACGACATCTACTACTACAACTAACCCATCTCTTTGGGTAGGACCTACTTCCACTGGGGAATCCCGCCTACCAGTGACTATGCCCTCGTCTGCTACCCGTCCCATTTCCACCTGACGCTACTATATAAGCGTCAGGCGCCTTGCTTCTGCTTCAGAATCTCCATGACTATGGTGCTCTTCGCACCTACTGCTAGGTTGAAGGACTGATTACCTCATCTTCTGTACATAGTTCTCCTGTCTTCAAGTAATGTCCTGGAATTTGTATTGATAAAGCCACTGGATGGCGAAACGTCTACAATAAAGATACCCAGATGTTGCACATGTGTCTCAATTTCATCAAACATTTTGGTACTGGGATACGTTTCCAGTAGAATGACTTGGTGTTTAACTTTTGTGTATTTTTCACCTAGTTGTGGGCGTCTGTGTGTGTGTGTGTGTGTGTGTGTGTGTGTGTGTGTGTGTGTGTGTGTGTGTGTGTGTGTGTGTGTGTGTGTGTGTGTGTGTGTATCATGTTGCCCTTATCCCTCCTGTCCTCCAGTGTTGCCAGGTTGATTTCCCTTAACCTCTCCTCGTAGGACAAACCCCTCAGCTCTGAGACTAGTCTTGTTGCAAACTTTTGCACTTTCTCCAATTTTATGGTGTGTTTAACTAGCTGTTGGTACCATACTGGTGCGGCATACTCCAATAAGGGTCTGACGTACACGGTGTACAGTGTCGTGAATAACTCTACAGATGTCGAAACGTTATTCACAAGTTTGTCAGGCGCCCATATGCTGCAGCAGTTATTTGTTTGATGTGCGCAACAGATGTGCTCGGTATGATGCTCACTCCAAGATCCTTTTCCTTGAGTGAGTTTTGTAACCTCTAACTTGTTAGGCTGAACGCCATTTGTGGTCTCCTTTGTCCTTCCCCAAGTTTCATAATTTTGTACTTGTTGGGGTTAAACTCCAGGAGCCATTTATCGGACCAAGCTTGCAGCTTGTCCAGATCCCCTTGTAAGCTTACCTGATTCTCGTCCGCTTGTATCCTCCTCATTATTTTCACATCGTCTGCGAACAGGGACATTTCTGACTTATTTCCCTTCCGTAATGTCATTCACATATACAAGAGGACCGGACCTAGGACTGACTCTTGTGGAACCCCATTCGACACATGCACTCACTCTTACACCTCGTCTCGTACCGACATACGTTGTTTCCTTCCTGTCACGTATTTCCTGATCCATTGCAACACTTTCCCTCCTATTCTTGCCTGCTCCTCTAGCTTTTTTTTTCAAAAAGATGCAGTCTGCCCATCCCTCTCCTGTCTTACTTCTGTTACCTTGTCGTAGAACTGCAGTAGGCTTGTGATGTAGGATTTACCTTCCCTGAAGCCGTGCTGGTGCTCCACCACCCTTTTCCTGATAATCTTCTCCGTAACTTTACATACAATACGTATCAACGACACTGGTCTGTAATTTAGTGCAGCCTGTCTTTCTCCTTTCAAAAATCTTGCTGTCTTCCACACCTCTCTTTCAATAAACTTACTGAAGACTGTTGTTGGCATACACAGTGCATCTGCTGCCTCTCTCAGAACTCAAGGAGAGATATTATCTGGGCCCACCCCCCTTCGAGATATCTAGTTCACCTAGCAGTGTCTTCACCTCCTCCTCGGTTGTGTGCAGTGTGTCCAGCAATTGCTGGTGCACCCTACCATCTCGGTTTGCTGAAAGCCTCTCTGTCTCCACTGTGAATAACTCCCTAAATCGCGAGCTGAGCTCTTCACATACTTCCTGGTCGATCCCTGTGAGCTCACCTCCTTCTTCTCAGCCTGGTTACCTGGTCCTTGACTATCGTTTTCCTCCTGATGTGGCTGTATAACAACTTTGGGTCAGATTTGACTTTTGATGCTATGTCATTATCGTACTGATGCTGAGCATCTCTCCTTATCCATGCATATTCATTTCTAGCTCTTCAGCTCAACTCCCTCATTTCCTGGGTCCTTTGCTTTCTATACTTTTTCCATACTCTAGCACACTTGGTTTTAGCTGGTTTTAGCCTCTCTACACCTCCTAGTACACCATGCGCTCACTCTGGTCTTCCCATTTTTTTGTTGACCCTTGGCATGAACGTCTTTATTGCCTCCCTGCACTTTGTGGTAACATCTTCCATCATTTCATTTACTGTCTTTCCCACTAGCTTGCTTACCCATTGCCTCTCATGTAGGAACTGCCTCATACTTGTTCAGTCCCCTTTTTGGAAGTTTGGCTTCTCCTGTCCCCGTGCTGCCTCACTCTCCATTGTTAACTCTTCTATGTATTCGAAACTTAAGACCACGTGATCACTAGTGCCTCGGGGCCTTTTGTGTGTGATATCCCATATGAACTGCTCAAGGTGAATATGAGGTCCAGCCTAGCTGGCTCATCGTCTCTTCTCTTTCTCTGGTTTTATCCCTAACATGTTGGTACATGAAGTTTTCCAGTGCTGCCTCCAGCATCTTGGCTGTCCACATCCCTGGTCCCTCATGTGGCACCAGATTCTCCCAGTCAATCTCTTTATGGTTGAAATTCCCCATGATGAGTAACTTTGCCCTGCTCATGTGGCAACCTTGGCTAGTGTGTTCACCATCACTCTGTTGCTCTCATCGTATTCCTGTCTTGGCCTCCTGTTGTTCGGTGGCAGGATGTACATCACTTTTGGTCCCCCAGTATAAAGTGTTCCTACTATGCAGTCATCCGCTACTCTTCTGACTAGTCCTCCTGTCTCAAAACTCTATTGGTTTTTGATGAGCAGTGCAACTCCTCCTCCCCCCCCCCTCCTTCCTGTCATTTCTCAGAATCTGATAACCAGACGAGAAGATTGTGTCTGCTGTCACTTTCGTGAGCTTTGTCTCTGAGGTTGTTATGATGTCTGGAGATGCCTCAGTGATTCTTTCCTGCCACTCCTTACTCTTATTTGCAATTCCATCTGTGTTGGTGTACCATACCTTCAGCTTCCTTTCTAGAACTGTATTCTGGGGGGTGGAAGGAGTTGGTGCTGGTTGTGGGTGTGGAACGCTAGTCTGGATATTATGGTAGTCTGCTGGTGTGACAATATTAGTGCTGAGGGGGAAGGGGTGGACTGTGGGTGTGGAGTGTGACTCGGCTCTTGTTGTTGTGTTTGCCTGGTGTGGGGTTGTAGGGGTTGAGGGAATGCTTTGGGTGGTTCTGTGGATGGTTGTGTTTGCTGTTTCCTTCGAGGCTGTGCTCCCCCTGTCTGCCAGAACCTACCCTGTCCCCCACTTCCTGCCTATGGTGCATTCTTACTCTCAGTTCCCTTTCTTTATGTGTTCTGTCGTGGTCGAGGTACACTCGCTGGTATATATGGGAACTCTTTAACAGTGGTTTCCGCTGCAGGATTTTGTTTCGTATCATTTCTGACTTGAATGTCAATTTGATTGGGAGTTATTTTTGCCTCGAGTACCACCCTAGACTTTGAAAATTTGTCAGTTGGGTCATGTCCTCTCCTGTTACTGCAATGACGCTCTCAATCTCTTTTACTTCCCTTTGTCTTCTTTCGTCACAGATCTTCCAATCTGCCTCATGGACCCCATGAATAATGAGTATCCTCTCCCTTTCCTAATTCCATTTTGTTTCCTTCCAAATCTTTGGGTCCGATTTAAGTATCTCCTTGGTTGTCTCTTATCTCCCAGACGTCCCGGTGGCCTGGTATCGTTTTCCCGAGAGAATTCTTTGCTCTTTTCCTTCCTTCAATACCCTCACTGTCTTCTGTTGTTCCTTCACCGAGCTCCTTGTTCCTATTGGTCCTCGCCTCTATATTCCGCTTCAGTGCGTGTGTGTGTGTGTGTGTGTGTGTGTGTGTGTGTGTGTGTGTGTGTGTGTGTGTTTAGAATACGTAGGGTTGGCGTAGATTTCATCTCTGTTGGTCTGGCTTGAGTAAGACAAACTGGGTTGGTATCGAGTGGGTGTACGGAGCACTAGACTACCTATGGAAACAACCAACTTGCAGACGTGAGTATTCACACCGAGTCTTCACCCACTATTGTGGCAAACGGAGTGAGGACTCACTGTACTCTAATATCTGAGCTCCACACAACAGGAGGTGGACATTCTAAGCACCAAGCATCAGAGTCGACCATCAGCCAGTGTGTTGTTCAAAGAATACACTATCACCTGTACACACACACGCACAGCAAATGCAAGGTTATGAGAAGGGGATCAGGAGGGAGGAGGAGGCCTGAAAAAAATGTACCTCCCGAATCAGATATAGTGTCAAATTCCCTTCCTTGTGAGAGGTAAGTAACTCAAAAAATAGAAAAAGAAAAGGACCCTAAGGAGGACCTCATACCAAACCTCTGCCCTCAGGCGCACGTAATGGAATAATAACGGCGGTAGGCATAAAACTGATATATATAATAACATACAGAAATGTAAATCATGGCGAAATCAGATCACATTACATGGCATATATACAGTGAGTACGCGGTCCCAGGGTAAATCACCTACTTGGTCAAGTACGTGCAGAAACTCGATTAAGTCCTAAGTTTTGCAGCCAGATTAGTCCCAGAACTGAGAAGGCCCAGGGCTAACATGATTAAGACAAAAAAAAATATGAGATGATATTTGCAAACTAGTTACACAGCTTCAGGAGTAGGTAGGATAAGAATTAATAAGCTAGAAATCAGTAATAACCAAACAATCTAAAAGGCGGGATCAGAAGCTGAGAATCGACCCCTAAAATCAACTCAATGAGAACGTCAAGAATACAATACGCACTGAAGCCACGAACTGAAGATGAATCTAGTCGATGTTTCGAGTCTCTCGGATCCATATCAACTCACTCGCAACTTGATAATGGCCCAGGAGGGACCACAAGCACTACAGATTCATCTGCAACTTCTGGATCAGTTGAGAATCGCTAGCATGTTCTTATATCCCATATCAATCAGCAGAGGCAACAGATGGCAGCATCTTAGCTCCTGCACCAGTGACAAATAGTACACCTCGTCAATATTACACTAAGATATAACTTACAATAACTACCAAGAAAAGTTATGTACGAGTAATAGGAACTATAAAATCTAATATATTTCCAGCAGGACCTACAAAAGTAGTGTACTTCCAGCAGGTAATACACAGTGTACTTCCAGCAGGCAATATACAGTGTACTTCCAGCAGGTAATACACAGTGTACTTTCATTAGGTAAATACACAGTGTACTTCTAGTAGGTAAAACACAGTGTACTTCCAGCAGGTAATATACAGTGTACTTCCAGCAGGTAATATACAGTGTACTTCCAGCAGGTAATACACAAAGTAATGTAGTTTAAGCAAGGACCACAATAATTAGTGTATTTTTAGCAGTAGTTAGTCATGTTGTCATGTTGTCCAGGTAAGCAGGGTGCAGCAGGTTGGAAGAAAGACTCATGCTAAAAGTGGTCAGTCAGCGTCAGTAAAAACTCATCAGAGCGTAGAATACAAACTTCAGCATCCTGGGACCACAAGAGCCATACCCAGTAAGAAGGGCAGCTTTAACCTGCATGTGTTGGGCTGACTGTTCCTGCTGCTGCTGCTGTTGCTGTTGTTGTTGCTGCTGCTGCTGAAGCTACTGGTTATCCTGCTGCTTTTGTTGCCTCTGGTGGTGGTGTTACTCTTTTTGTTGTTGTTGTTGTTGTTGTTGTTGCTCCTGGTGGCGGTGATGGTGATGACGGTACTGTTGGTGGTGCTACTGTTCTTGTTGCTGATGGTTGTCCTGCTGCTGCTGTCACTACTGGTGGCGTTGTGGATGCTATTTTTGCTGTTCCTTGTGATGATGGTTCTGTCGGTGGTGCTGCTGTTGCTGCTGCTGTGTATTCTGCTGCTTTTGTTGCCACCGGTGGTGCTGCTGCTCCTTTTTTTGTTACTTCTGGTGATGATGGTACTGTTAGTGGTGCTGTTTTTCCTGCTGCTGGCTGTCCTGCTGTTTTTGTTGCTGCTGGTGGTAAAGGTCCTTCTGTTACTGCTAATGCTGCTCCTGGATGTGCTGGAGATGATCATGCATCTGCTGAATTCACCCATTATTCGTAGCATGTTCACTAAGTTCATCCTGAATTATAGTGCAGTTATGTAATGCCACTTCTGCTGTAAATCCCACACCTGCTGAGTTATTTACACCCACTGACTGTCGCACATCTGATCAGTGACCCACATCCGCTGGGTGGTCCACACACTCTCACAGACCCACACCTGATCACGTCCATACCAGCACAGTGACACACACCTGTTGTGCTCATCTAACAACTGGTTGGATCTCTACACTCTGATTTAAGGTCGAATGCGAGAATTCCAATCTGAGGGCAAGTATGAGACATGTCTTCATTTAATCAAACCCAATTTCAATCAAGCCATCTCCTACTGAGAGCATGGAGGGCCGACAGAGCCACGAGTGCATTATTGCAAGTGCAGAAACGTCCTGTCAACGTCATCAGTCTAAGAGCAATGTGCAATCTCAGGTCGCTTAATTTACACCTAGGAAAAAAAGGCACTGATCATTCTGGTACTCTGACGAGTGAAAGCAGATTATTTTTGTAACAATTAAATGCATTACCTGTGTTTCTACTTATGACTGGTTTCGAAGGCCACCCCTATTCCTCACAGATCAGTATGGAACCAGTCTTCAATGGTTCTGAAGAGAAGATTCAGAGGTTGGTTGATAAATTTGGTAGGGTATGTAAAAGAAGGAAATTAAAAGTGCATGTAGGAAAGAGTAAGGTGATGAGGATAACAAAAAAAATAGGCAACGGAAGATTGGATATCAGATTGGAGGGAGAGAGTATGGAGGAGGTGAATGTATTCAGATATTTGGGAGTAGACGTGTCAGCAGATGGGTCTATGAAAGATGAGGTGAATCATAGAATTGACGAGGAGAAAAAGGTGTGTGGTACACTGAGGAGTCTGTGGAGACAGAATTTTATCCATGAAAGCAAAGCGGGGAATGTATGTATAAGAATATAGTTATACCAACGCTCTTGTATGGATGTGAGGCATGGGCGGTGAATGTTGTAACAAGGAGAAGGCTGGAGGCAGTGGAGATTCCATGTCTGAGGGCAATGTGTGGTGTGAATATAATGCAGAGAATTTGTAGTTTGGACATTAGAAGGTGTGGGATTACCAAAACTATTATCCAGAGGGCTGAGGAGGGGTTATTGAGATGGTCTGGACATGTAGAGAGGAAAGAACGAAACAGAATGACTTTGAAAGTGTATAAATCTGTAGTGGAGGGAAGGCGGGGTAGGGGTCGCCTTGGAAAGGTTGGAGGGAGGGGGTACAGGAGGTTTTATGTGCGAGGGGCTTGGACTTCCAGCAAGCGTGCGTGAGCGTGTTAGATAGGAGCAAATATACACGCTCTAGTCCACGGGACCAATCACGTGGACTAGACCTTCATGCGTTTTCGCTCACCATGAGGCGGGCCAAAGCAGCATGGGTTCGACTCCTTGGCTAGTCGCAGTGTTGTTATTGATCAATACCACTTGTTAGTGAGTACAGTAATATATCACTGTACTTCCCATCTCCAGGACTCAAGTCCTAAAAACCATTTGTCTCCATAGGAGCGAATGGAGACAAATGGTTTTAGGACTTGCCATGCTGTTGGAGTGTGAGCAAGGTAACATTTATGAAGGGATTCAGGAAAATCGGCAGGCCGGACTTGAGCCCTGGAGATGAGAAGTGTCTGCACTCTGAAGGAGGGGTGTTAATGTTGTAGTTTTATAACTGTAGTGTAAGCACGCCTCTGGCAAGATAGTGATGAAGTGAATGATGATTTTTTTTCTTTTTTTCGCCCCCCCCCCTGCCTTGGTGAGAGACGACCGATGTGTTAATAAAATAATATATATATATATATATATATATATATATATATATATATATATATATATATATATATATATATATATATATATATATATATTATACATATCAAAGCGCCACGCAGAAACAAGCGACCTTTCATCTCTTCCTGCTTGAGAATTATACCCAGATTTATTTTTGGTTTGTAAACAAAACGCTCTAGAAGTCAACTACGGCCGCCTCTATTTTTACGAGAACATCTCAGTTTTGCTAGCAATAAAAATGCCAAATGTAACTGCCAATGGCTTATTCTGTCGTAGAACATAGCTACCATGATTCATATTGTCGTAGAGCATAGCTGCCATGACTCACAATGTCGTAGAACATAGCTACCATGACTCATATTGTCGTAGAGCATAGCTGCCATGACTCACAATGTCGTAGAACATAGCTGCCATGACTCACAATGTCGTAGAACATAGCTGCCATGACTCACAATGTCGTAGAATATGACTGCTATGACTCACATTGTCGTAGAACATGGCCGCCATGAATAACATTGTCGTAGAGCATGACTGCCATGCTTATACTGTCGTAAAACATAGTTTTCATGACTTATATAGTCGAAAAATATACCTGCTTATTAGCATCTATATTTTTCCAGCGGAGGACCTATGTTAAACCCTGTGTTACATACTCTATAGTAAACTAATTTAACAGTAAATCCAATTCAGAGGAATTTATTATATTTTAAAACCAGCTTTACTGCAGATGTAAAGCCTCGTCTACAAACACCTTTAGTTAACAGAGGAGAGTTTAAGTTGTTTGTAACTTGCCCTTGGGTGAGGAGCCTGAGGTGAGCGAGAGTGTACTCAGGTGAGGCCTCAGGGTACTCCAGTCAAGGATTCAAAACCAGAGAAGCTCTCACCAGCAGAGAGTTTCTACATTCACTGATTCACACTGAGAGGTGCCCACTTCACTGCTGTAGCTGTCGGACTACCATGAGTGTCCACTAACTCGAGTGTCCACTACCCTTTTGTAGCTGTTGGACCTCCTGAGACGACTTCTACAGGCAGAGAGGCGACCACTCCACTCTTGTAGCTGTCACTGTAACTCAGACGACTGCCCTTATGAAGACATTTTTTTTTTCAGCAGTGGAAAGTTTTACATTATTGCTGCTGCATGACAATCAAGCTAATGGAGGAAGAAAAACTGATGGGATATAGAAGTGTGCAGATCACCTCTCAAAACAGTGGAGACCTTCAGTCCACTGCTGCAGTGCAGAGCGGCCCTCTTCTTGCTGCTTAAGTAGAGAGCAGTCCTTCCTTTCCCCAACAGCTAAAGCGGAGAGCTCTTTTCCATCCCTTTCTTCACTGCAGGCGTAATTAAGACAGGTAAGCACCCAGGTGAGTGCTACCGGAGGTCACACCAAAGAAACATTCATACTTACGCTCAGGCCACACTAAAATTTTTATAAGGCAGCTCCAGCGACAAGAGTCACCGACGGGGGAACAGCAACCAAGGACGCAGCTTACAGCACGACCTTCAACATCACAGTACCACATACAGGATTTAGTGATGGTGAGTGTGCTATTTTGCTTGTATGAAGAAATAAGATTTTTTTTCTTGATAAGGGTTAGTGTCAGATGATCCACTTCATCCATAAAACGATTGAATATCGCACTATAACATTGTAAGGCTTTCGTTCCATGTAAAAAAAAAAAGGATCACTACACAGTAGTGTTCTAGAATAGTATATTATTTAAGCTCGTGTAACAAGTAGCAATAACCCACACACGTGGAACCCTTCCTATAAATAATTATAATTAGCGTTTAATAGTTCATACAAGTATAATACTTTTATTTTAAGTAAAATCGAACCTGAAACAACTTAAATCAGTTAAGTATATTATTATTATAATAAAAGGGAAACACTGAACCAGGAAGGGTTATACAACACTTGGGGAATTTGAGGAAATCATTGATGATCCAAGGAAATGGAGAGTAGCCCCACTGGATCAAGAGCCCCTTACCAACATCAAAGCCTTCCCCATGAAGAGACACATAAATTTAGGTGATGTTGGTATATGTGTGGTGTGTGTCGTTACAGCAGCATCCACGTCGTGTTTCCAGCAGATACTGCTACAGCAGACACGTGAAACTTAGTCTCCCTGAGACATCATGTTAAAGGGAGTTAGAGAACCCACACCCTGAGTAAGTGGAAGCCAAACCCTGAGTGAGTGGAATTCAAACCCCTGAGCGAATGGAATCCACACCCTTGGTGAGTGGAATTCACACCCTTGAATGAGTTGAATCCATCCCTAAATGAGTGGAATCTACACCCTGAGTGAGTTGAATCCACTCCATGAATGAGTTGAACCCACACCTTGAAAGAGTGGTATCCAATGTCAACCCTAAAGAGTATAGATGCTAAGAAATCAGATTAACACTTTAGGAGAAAAATATGCAAGTAATAAAATATATTTCTACAATATTTATAAAATGATGAACATTTTTAAAAGTATGTGAGGATGAAGAAAACGAAAAAACACGTGAAGACAAAGAAGAAAAAAACAGGATAATGAACCAGAATAAATTCTTTTATTCATAATAATATTACATTTTACGAAGAAAAAACACCAACGAAACATATGATGAAATGTTTTAGACCGGATGTTAAAAAAAATGTTAGGGATAAGTTAGATAAGCTTAGCAGGTTTACATTTTAAACATTTCCCGTTGCCAGGCTTCATGCTATTTCCGCTGCAAACAATATACTGCCCGACTTTTATCTCACGCTGTGATAAAAATAAAAGGAAAAAACACCGCTAATCTAAACGCACATGCAAATTAAAAGATAACATAAAAAATTACGGAACTAGGAACGACTGCGCACTTCCCGAGAGCATAGAAAAAGGAAGAAGAAACGTAAATTGTGCTGCTGAATTATTCCGAGAGCGCAGAGAATGCTTTGATAAACGAAAACTGAGCGAGGTAGTTACATTAGGTCTTTCTCAATGCGCACTAGAAAATGCTGGCATGTAGAAACTGCGCTATGGAACTGGTAACGGCAGCGCTTTTCCCGAGCGCACAGGAAACGTTGGTAAAGTGCGTTGATATTACGCAAAGCGTGTTGTGTATTACCCTGGAGAGCCTAGTGTATGTGACGTGTATGACACTACCTGCCTTCCTCAGACTCCTGGCCACTGCTACAATCTAGTATTTATGTGTCTTTTATTTACACAGAAAAATAAATGAGTTCATTTGTAACGACATTCTTTTTTATTTTTTACTGCGGTATTTCACATACTTTCTTCAGCCCATCTAGCTAAGAAGGGAAATATGAAGGAGCTTCACATTTCTATTTATAAATAATTTACTCTCTCGCTCTCTCTCTCACGTGCCACACACACACACACACACACACACACACACACACACACACACACACACACACACACTACTGGAAAGCGCAGAGTTAAGAGGCAAAGTTCTACTTAAATGACAGAAGACAGACAGTAAGAGTAAACGATGATGAAATAATTGAATGGGAGAATGTACCGAGTTGGATTCCCAAGGAACCCCTATTATTCCTGTGGGAGGGTAATGAGTCCTATGTGTCACTGTGGATGATGCAAAACATGTGAGAAGAATAAGTACAGGAAAAGAGAGTGATAAACACTAGAGAGAGAACTCAAAATACCGTAGATGTGGTCAAACAAGTGGTTATCGAATTCAACCTGAACATTCGCAAGATCATGCGAGCTGAAGAAAGTGAACGAAGACCGGACAGAGTAGAAACAGCATGAGCAGAGAGAAGCTGTTAATGTCAGATGGTTTCAAAGGACCTGGGGTAAACATAGCACCAATCATATCACCAGAATTACAAATAGAAAAGATTTCAAGAACTTGATTGAAAGATCCTTCAGAACTTGATATAGACCACGATATATTTTAGTCCAGTCACTGAGCACGCGGCCCCAGCATGGTCAAGCAGCTGCAGATGCTCGAAGATGTCCAACAGTTTGCATCAGAATAATGCCAGAACTGACTGAAATGCACTGTGAGGAGAAGTTGAGGGAAATGAACTTGAAAACCTTGGAGAGGACGAGGGAAGAAACGATTGATATACAAAATGTTAAGAGGATTTACTAAGGCACATAAGAGGGTACACTATCTGAATTAAGAGGACCATAGTCAAGGGAACACTGAGTGAAAATGGAAACACAAATGAATCATAAAGGAGAGAGGAAATAAGATTTTACTCTCAGGATGGTTAAAAAAAAAAGTGGGTTGGCATGGATTAGGCAGAGGTGAAGGCAAACTCCATACACAACTTACAGAGTAGATATGATAAGGTCCAAAACGACAGACACCAGTGATGTCGATCAAAGCAATCTAGACGTGGCCAGAGGCTGAGTCTCGAACCTCTTCAAACACAAATCGGCGAGTACAAATTGGTGAGTACACACCCCACACACTACACTAGACTAAGTTGTCATAAAATATCTAGCGAAGCCGAGGCTCGCCTGCAATCTGATAACTCCAGCTCGCGTTGCCGTATAAGTCCGTAGCTGCAATTTGCCTCTTCAATCGCACAGTCTGACGAAGTTGCCATATTAGCCCCCTCTTGCAGCGAGGGTGGTAACTCGGCTGCAAGGGCTGTAGGAGCTACAGGAGGGACAAACTGCCCGGTGACTTGTAGAAGTTAGAGTCCCAGACCAAACTACCGATCCTCGTGGTGGACTACTGCTATACGCAAAGGTCGAGGGGAAAGGGAAGAGAGAGAGAGAGAGAGAGAGAGAGAGAGAGAGAGAGAGAGAGAGAGAGAGAGAGAGAGAGAGAGAGAGAAAGAGAGTGAGTTTCAAAATGAGCTGATGTAAGAGCTAGCTTGTAAATACAGTAAGCAACCTTAACCTAAACTTGTAAAACCCTGAGTAAAGAGAGAGAGAGAGAGAGAGAGAGAGAGAGAGACTGCAGTAACCCGTATTTTCCTGTCCACAGCACTGTTGTTGATGTTGAGAGTTCCTACTACTCTTTTTGACTTTTTACCACAGTTCAATAGTTCCCGGATTAATATAGGTAGATTTATTATTTCCAAAAATTACACATTATAAATGAGAAATTTCTAAAATTTACATGAACACTTAATTTTAAGCAGTTCCTACCATAATTAAGGAGTTCTTTCCCCAATTCAACAATTCCTAAAATAATTTAGGACCTACTACAAATTAGAAGTTTCAACCTCAATCCGGCAGTTCCTGCAATAATTTGAGAGTTCCTACTATAATTTAGGAAGTTCTCCATGATTCAGCAGTTCCCATAATTCATCCTTTCCTGTCGTAATTTAGGCGTTCCTACTAAAACTCAAGTAAAAATTAAGTCTTCCAATCTTATGGTAAGTCTTACTAGCACCGACGAATGTGTATTTTAACCATGAAGCAACTCTGGCCACAATGGTTCGAATCTTACCTTGCCTTACAGCCATGAAGCAACTCTGGCCACAATGGTTCGAATCTACCTTGCCTCACAGCCATGAAGCAACTCTGGCCACAATGGCTCGAATCTTACCTTGCCTTACAGCCATGAAGCAACTCTGGCCACAATGGCTCGAATCTTACCTTGCCTCACAGCCATGAAGCAACTCTGGCCACAATGGTTCGAATCTTACCTTGCCTCACAGCCTCGTAAATAAAGCATAAGCTAATTTCCCCTCTCATTCTACCCCCTACAGTTCAAGTTCCATCCCACCATAACTCAGGGTTTTCACTCACCGTTCCTGTTTCTGGTAAGCCAACCAAGGTTCAAGCCTATATATACCTTCGGTCTAGCTGCCGTAAGTCGTCTAATTACCATAACTCAAATTTCCCTGTCATAAACTGATGTTTTTTCGGCCGTAAATGAAAACTTGCCGCACTTTAATGAAGATTTCATACCCGCATCTCAAAAATTCCCTCCATAACGCAGAATTTTTCTTTTAATCATATCTCGAGATTAGTACTCGCCCTAGTTCTCTTTCTCATTATCCTATTCAGCATAGAGACATTAGTCACGTAACTGTATCAGTGTCCTCAGTGATATTTGCTATGTCCATTGAGGACATAGCAAATACCAATATTAACTATCCCAGTGGGTCACGAAAAACAATATGTTCAATGAGAACATGGTTCAGTTACTCCACTAAGAAACAATGAGGAATAAAACTTGCAGGGAAGTGCAAAGCAAACTCAGCTCACTCATTAGAGTCTTCAACTAACATTATCAAGTCTTCAACTAACATTATCAAGTCTTCAACTAACAGTAACAAATCTTCAACTAACAGTAACATGTCTTCTACTAACAGTAACAAGTCTTCAACTAACATTATCAAGTCTTCAACTAACAGTAACAAGCCTTCAACTAACATTATCAAGTCTTCAACTAACAGTAACAAGTCTTCAACTAACAAAAACAGGTCTTCAGATAACATTATCAAGTCTTCAACTAACATTATCAAGCCTTCAAATAACATTATCAAGTCTTCAACTAACAGTAACAAGTCTTCTACTAACAGTAACAAGTCTTCAACTAACAGTAACAAGTCTTCAACTAACAGTAACAAGTCTTCAACTAACAGCAACAAGTCTATAACTAACATTATCAAGTCTTCAAGTAACAGTAACAGTCTTCAACTAACAGTAACAAGTCTTCTACTAACAGTAACAAGTCTTCAACTAACATTATCAAGTCTTCAAGTAACAGTAACAAGTCTACAACTAACATTATCAAGTCTTCAAGTAACAGTAACAAGTCTACAACTAACAGTAACAAGTCTACAACTAACATTATCAAGTCTTCAAGTAACAGTAACAGTCTTCAACTAACAGTAACAAGTCTACAACTAACATTATCAAGTCTTCAAGTAACAGTAACAAGTCTACAACTAACATTATCAACTCTTCAAGTAACAGTAACAGTCTTCAACTAACAGTAACAAGTCTACAACTAACATTATCAAGTCTTCAAGTAACAGTAACAGGTCTTAACTAACAGTAACAAGTTTCATCTACAGTAACAGGTCTTAACTAACAGTAACAAGTTCCATCTACAGTAACAGGTCGTAACTAACAGTAACAAGTTCCATCTACAGTAACAGGTCGTAACTAACAGTAACAAGTTTCATCTACAGTAACAGGTCGTAACTAACAGTAACAAGTTCCATCTACAGTAACAGGTCGTAACTAACAGTAACAAGTTTCATCTACAGTAACAGGTCGTAACTAACAGTAACAAGTTTCATCTACAGTAACAGGTCGTAACTAACAGTAACAAGTTCCATCTACAGTAACAGGTCGTAACTAACAGTAACAAGTTCCATCTACAGTAACAGGTCTTAACTAACAGTAACAAGTCTTCCACTAACAATAACAAATCTTCAATTAAAATAAATAGCAAAAGTCTTCACTTACTAACAAGGTTTTAACTAATTACGATAGCAAACAAATCATCTCTCAATAAAAACAACAAAACATCCTCAACAAACGTCAATAAATGACAACTTAGCATTAAGAAAAGCCCTTGAAGTAGTGCTGGTGAAAGGCTCTTGTTCCAAGGAATAAGGACAATCTTTCATCTTTCTTTTCGAATTTAACCTGATTACCTTTCCCCAGGTTGCGTATGATACCATCGGAATTAACGCTTTCTCGTATGTAAATATTTCCACTGCCCATAAAATCAACTACCGGGACCAACTTCAACTTTAATAATGACTCCAGCTTTATCTACACCACTCTTGGCATGATATATATATATATATATATATATATATATATATATATATATATATATATATATATATATATATATATATATACATACATAAACCTGTGAAAGGCATGCATCGCCCAATAGTAATCAGGTTTTTAATCCTTGGATCAAGAGCTCTTCACCGATATCAAGGCATCTCCCATGAGGGAGAACTCAAACGAGGAAATGAGTGGTGACTGGAGTGAATACCTGTTGTGGTGAGTGCACACACCTGGCGTTGTATGTGCCTATGTAATATGATAAGTGGGTGTACACCGTGTATTAAGTATATCTATGTAGTATCTATGGGTCATGTGTCCGCTTTCACACATCATAACGCCGGCGTGCAATTTCACCCATCGTGGGGAAATGTTTGCACTTCTACTTTCTAGTGTCATGGAGTGACAATTCTGAATAATCCGTACAGACAAGACGATGAAGTATAGCCAACAGGATAGACCAGAGAACAGATCCCAAATAGAGAGCTAGACAAAATACGTATACGTTCGTATGGCCAGAGCGCTTAATGTTACTTTTGTGGTTAGGTCATTTTACGAGTTATTACAATATTTATTTTTATTCACAAAATTAACACACTATTATTACTACTATACTGTCGTTAATACAGCCACTGTTACCATTATCGCTACTGTTTCTGCTGCTGCAACTAATTCTACTGCTACGAAAAAAATTTAATGCTAATATTGGTAACCAAATTACTGATCTCTTACTTCCCGACCTGTTATCTGGTCTCTGCTTGTTTCTTAACAATGGCCCAGGAATTACCGAAACGTCGTTCATGAATGTTATTATTTTGTGATTTATTTCAGCAACGTCAGTGTGACCTGTTTTTATTATTATTATTATTATTATTATTATTATTATTATTATTATTATTATTATTATAATCACGGGGAAGCGTTAAACCCGTAGGATTATACAGTGCATTTTGGGGGGAGTGGAAGGTATTCCGGTTCAATTCAGGGAACCGGAGCACAGATCCAATTCCCTAGATCAAGAGCCCCTCACCAACGTCAAGGAGCCTCCCTTGAGGGGTATTATGATTACTATTATTACTATTATTATTATATTTACTACTATTATTTATATTATTATATTTATTATTATTATTATGATCATTACTGTCACCTACTTCAGCACAGCCAACACAATAACAATGGTGTTTACATATTGCTACAGAGGAAAACGAAGGAGTTTTATATGCAGGAAGAAGGAAGAAAAGTGAGAGTAGAGCGAGCAAGTACAATTCTTGAAAGATATTCTGAAGTCTCTTAGGGGCTGTTGACAACAAACTGTGCAACAGACGTGGTGTTCAGAGCTGTGCTAGTTGAACACTTTTTTTTATACTTGGAGAAGTCACAGGCATTTTAAAGCAAATTACTTTTGTTTTTGTTTTTTTGGGTAGGAGAAACACTTTAATTTTTTAATGTTAGGGAAAAAACGATTTTTCTAAAGTAGGCAGAAATTATGAAAAAAAAAAAAAATTAAGGTAAGAGAAACGGTCACAGCTATTTTAAATTTAGTGAAAGAGTCGAAACTTTATGCTGGGAAAAAGATACTCAATACTTAGACAACCTGAGACTCATGTTCTTTTTGTGGTATTATATATATATATATATATATATATATATATATATATATATATATATATATATATATATATATATATATATATATATATATATAAAAACACACACACACACACACACACAAACACACACACACAAGCGATATAGTGGAGGCAGGATCCATACATAGCTTTAAGCAGAGGTACGATAAAGCTCATGGTTAAGGGAGAGTGGCCTAGTAGCGACCAGTGAAGAGGCGGGGCCAGGAGCTTGGACTCGACCCCTGCAACCTCAACTAGGTGAGTACAACTAGGTGAGTACACACACACACACACACACACACACACACACACACACACATATCCAAACCATACCACGGGTGGGATTTGAACCCGTGGTCAGAGAGTCTCAAAACTCCAGACCGTCGCGTTAGCCACAGTTTTGAGACTCTCTGACCACGGGTTCAATTCCCGCCCGTGGTATGGTTTGTTTGCAATCGTGTCATTACGATTTCGTGAGTCATATATATATCCACCTAGAGTCTACTGGAGAGTGTTCTCAGAGTCAACACCCCGCGTCCCGGTCTCATACTAGCCCTTCCAGTAAATGATCTCATCAACTAGGGTGTTCATGCTAGCCATACGAAGTTTAGCGTATGCACCACAGCCTTGCTAATGAGGAACTAATTTGAGAAACCTGTAAAGTTCTCTCTTGAAGACAGCCGTGGCTCTCTTGGTAATCCCCCTAATGTATGAAGGGAAAGTATTGAAAACTCTTGGTCCTTTCACACTATGGAATTTTCACCTAATGTACTTAGTTCAAGCCTGCTTTTCCTCAGTAATTTAGATGTTTGACTGTATTTATGCGAGTAGCGAAGGTTCTCTGCACATTCTCCAGGTCTGCAATTTCACCTGCCTTTAACGGAATACAGAAATATTCAAGCCTAGGAAGAACAATTGGCTTGAAGAGAATCATCACTGCTTAGGCATCTTTTGTTTTGAATTTTCTAGTGCGTGTACTCACCCAACTATGGTTACAGAGGCCGAGCCCAAGCGACTTACTACAGCATTATTTAACCACGTCAGCCGGACTAGACTGGGATGGGAGTAGAAGCATCACTACTTAAAAATGAGTTGACCCCCCCTATGACCTTTGCAGTAACTTCTATTGACTTGTGTTTACACTGCCGTGTTGAAATTAAATTTCATTCGGACAAATGAAGTTTGGAACTGATGCAATGAGATTAGATTTCACAATTTGTCGTTTAATGCAATTATCAGATTAAGCGGCTAGTTTGCAATTAAGGAAACCTTTATTGTGGTCATCGTCATATACACGAGAGAACGCATCACTACTTTTTATACGGACTTATATGAACTGCTTTTGTCACCAACGTAGAGTGTATCGAGATATTGTATGTTAACAAGGAAGAGATATTCAATGTCCGAGTGATTATGAGATTAGTTTAATGATCATTCTGTTGATAGTGGTATTTTAGTGATACCGCGAAAAAGAAGTTAATAACAGCACTGCTATGTTTTGTTATCAAGTCACAATGCAGACACAGATTTGCATAAAACTGACAAAAAAAGACAAAATATTGAATCGAACCTAAGTATTTAAAAACTGTTTTCCTGAAAGACCTTTCAAATTTAACACGATAAGTCAACGAAAGTTTCGCCGTCGTTCATGATCAGGCCTCTGTAAAAAGTTATCACACTGACTTAACTAATTCATTTAAGTACACGAGATGACATGATGTATCGCAACATTATGGTCTCAAAATTTTAATATAATATTGATTCTTGTAATATATATATATATATATATATATATATATATATATATATATATATATATATATATATATATATATACATATGATTTAAAATCACGTGTTTCGTGATTTCATTGCTATATAGACTGCTTGCTGAGGCGGGTATTCAAACAGGATGGGGCTGAAATTAATCCTTGAGATACCACAGCCACGAGTGTCCTCGGGCCAAGACAAACACATAGCTACGTGCTGTGTGCTTGGTTCTTGTAGGATCAGTGGCGTAGTGGTAAGGTGATACGTACATTGTGCTGCCTCTAGAGGCAGTACAAGGTTCGTAGGGTCTACTGGCCTGCCGCAGTTTGGTAAATGATTTAAAATTACTTGTTTCGTGATTTCATTGTTATATATATATATATATATATATATATATATATATATATATATATATATATATATATATATATATATATATATATATATATATATATATATCGTGTCGAATATGCATAATTGGTCATTTAGCAAGAACTCATTTAAAAATAAGTCCTTTCTAAAATTTTCTCATGTACGTTTAAAGACATTTTTTCAATTATGTTAATATAAAAATTAATGATTTTGTACCAAAAGAACATTAGAAAACTTACCTAACCTTATTATAACAAGCGCAATTTAATTTAGCCTAATCTAACTAAATATATTTTAGATAAGTTTACAATAATTTAATAATAAACAAACATAATGAAATATATATTTTTCGTCAGGTTCAAAGTGATTTTTGCGAAATTATTGCCTACACAAATTTTCGCTTGTCTTATTCGGCAAGAAGAGCGTTGCTATTTAAGCCAAAATCGCAAGTTTTACCTCTTCGGCACGACATATATATATATATATATATATATATATATATATATATATATATATATATATATATATATATATATATATATATATATATATGTCGTGCCGAATAGTCAGAACTTGCGATCTTGGCTTAAATAGCAACGTTCATCTTGCCATATAGGACAAGTGAAAATTTGTGTATGCAATAATTTCGCCAAAATCATTCTGAACCTAACGAAAAAAATACATTTCACTGTATTTGCTTAGTATTAAATTATTGTAAACAAATCTAAAATATATTTAGTTGGGTTAGGCTAAAATAAATTGCTCTTGTTATAATAAGGTTAGGTAAGTTTTCTAAGATTCATTTGGAGCAAAATTAAAAACTTTTACATTAACATTAATGAGAACAATATATCTCTAAACGTATAAGAGAAAATTTTAGAAAGGACTTAATTTTAAATGAGTTCTTGCTAATTGACCAGTTTTACATATTCGCCACGACATATATATATATATATATATATATATATATATATATATATATATATATATATATATATATATATATATATATATACACACACACACACGAGCAAAAAAACTAAGGTAACCCTTTCTTTTGATTTCCAAGAATTACCTCCTTTTTATTCCAATTTAGTGGTATCATTCTGTGAACGGATTCCCTCGTTCAATATTCACATGTATTGGTGCAGTAATGAGGGAATGTCGTGCGGGGCCTGCAGGCGTATATGCGTGTCAACTGCTGAGACGTGTTTTTGTATTTGTACCTGGCGAAGGTGCGAACAATGAGGGGAACGGCGTAGGCACACAAACAAACTTCCACACAGACAACAGCACGTACAATACAATAGTTATGACTGAACACTACGAACACTTTCTGTACCTACACTTTTGTAAATTCACTCTCTCACTCCCTCTGACTGACTTACTCAGTCTCTCTCTAATGATCTACGACTCGAAAATCATTGCCACAAATAGGTGAAGGCAGAGACAAACGCACATACAAGTTTCGACAAAATAGACATTCAGCTTGGAACGAACTAAGATCCCGCCCAGAGCACACGATGGTATATATATATATATATATATATATATATATATATATATATATATATATATATATATATATATATATATATATATATATATATATATCCAGGGTATTTTTAATGTTACGCGCGGTATTAGCAGTACTGACGCTTCAACGCAGATTGTTTCATTTAATAACTTCGTCGCCAAGCAGGTATTCAACTATATCCTTTTCAATCCTGAAATTATCCAACTTGAATCCATTACACAGAGGTTTTCCTTGGTTGCACATCCTCACCATCTAATTTATATCTTTTTATTTTTTACACCATCTTGCAGTTGTGCACCTCGATCATGTCTCACCTCATCCTGCGCTTTTCAAGAGTGTGTTGGTTCAGCACGCTTTATCCTGGTTCAATAGATTTCTTATGAGATAGGATTATTTTTCCATAGTTCTAATTTTTTCTCCGAAGCCCTATAGAACAAACTCATCGTCTCCCCCCCCCCCTCCCTCGAAAAAAATAAAATTCGATCGATTCATTTGATTACATGAGTAAGGGGGATTATGTGATTGGTTTTTGGGAGTGTGAACTCGTGATTATGCCCACTGAATCTCCTGGACTCTTATCACCGAGGCACTGGTGCCTGGCATCAGGCACCATGCCCGACACAGCATCATAATGATTCTTCTTACCTTGAATATGGAGAAAAGTGTTGACACAGGCAGCAGGGCTTCCGCTAAGTCTCCCTTTGACCTCTGTTTCGCAAATCCAATCAGGTCTCTGAAATCCAACTGCTGCTGCCAACATTTATTACCTGAGGTCCTCTCATAATTCGGACGCTAAGTTAAACTACACTTGTTAAAGAAGGGGGAAAAAAAGCAAAGCCCTGGTAATGTCCGGCAAGGTCTGGATGATCACAGTAACACTATAGTTCAAAAGATGGGGGAAAGCACACAGTGTACGACACGGAGTGAGAGAGCGCACATCCGCTCACCAACACCACCGACACAACACTAGTGATAAATCTACAGCAAGTGGCATCACCGATAGCCACTCGCGGCTGGTTGCCGGCGCTCGCCACCGCCCTCTCTCTCTCTCTCTCTCTCTTTCTCCCACCAAAATGTTGCACATTATCGACGTTTTTTTGGGGGGCGCACTATGCGTTCATGGGGTGCGTTCCTCTTGTTATCTGCTTTTGTAAATGTTTAGATCGTCAAAAATTCACAGTTTATATAGGATTTTTCTCTCCCTCTGGTGTTTTCAGTGCCCTACGATGCCACACACCTGGATTCTGTTATTTTTTTTTAGGGGGGGAGGGAATTTTCTGCTATTCTATTAGCTGCGTAATTAACATTATTTATACTGTACAGAAGGATGTTTAAATACCCTAGTGTTTACACTTCAGATTGGATGGATCATAACTAATTTTGTCACTTTGGTTAAGCCCGGGTGGGCTGGATCAGTATCCGGATGGATACCACCCCTTCCCCACGTCCCCAACACAGGTATAGGTATACCATACTGTCCCAAACACAGGTATACCATACTGTCCCAAACACAGGTATACCATACTGTCCCAAACACAGGTATACCATACTGTCCCAAACACAGGTATACCATACTGTCCCAAACACAGGTATACCATACTGTCCCAAACACATGTATACCATACTGTCCCAGACAAATATACCATACTGTCCCAGACATAGGTACACCATACTGTCCCAGACACAGGTATACCACACTGTCCCAGACACAGGTATACCATACTGTCCCAGACTCAGATATACCATACTGTCCTTGATACAGGTATACCATACTGTTCTTGATACAGATATACCTTATTATCCCTGACACAGGTGCACCTTATAATCCATGACACACGTATATCATACTGTTTTTAATACAGGTATACCTTATTATCCTTGACACAGGCATACCTTATCACTCACACAGGTATAAATTATCTCTGACACATGTATACCTAATTATCTTTGACACAGGTATGCCATACTGTACCTGAAACAGGTATACCATATTGTACTTGACAGCTATACCTAATTATCTTTGTCTCAGGTATACCATACTGTACCTGAAACAGGTAAACCACATTGTATTTGACACAGGTATACCATACTGTTCCTGACACATGTATACCGTACCGTCCCTGACACAGGTATACTATACCGTACTTGACAGAGGTATACCATACTGTCTCTGATACAGGTATACCATGCTGTACTTGGCACAGGTACACCATACTATTCCTGACATAGGTATATCATACTGTCCCTGACACAGGTATACCATATCGCTCCTGACACAGGTATATCATACTGTTCTTAATGCAGGTATACCTTATTATCCCTGATACAGGTATATTTTATCCCTGACACAGGTACACTTAATTATCTCTGACACAGGTATACCAAATTATCTTTGACACAGGTATAACATACTGTACCTGACACAGATATACTATTCTGTACTTGACAGAGGTATACCACACTATCTCTGATACAAGTATACCATACTGTACTTGACACAGGTATACCATATTGTTCCTGACACAGGTATACCATATTATACTTGACAGAGGTATAGCTTACTTTCCCTAACATCAGTGGAGGCTTAAGAGCAAATGTAATACCTTGGTGTAATTGAGCCACTCCGATACATGTAGCAATATTATGGCATACGCAATTTATTTTTAAATTTATACTTTAGAGTATATTCATCCTTATAATTACTCACGGTGAGGCGAAATATAATGACAAAAAAATTTGGAGAAAACGTTCTTCTGCTGAAGTGGTTAGTTTATTTTACATCCAATATCCATCCTGTGGAAGGTACTCCAAGAACATATGGGTACACAAAAGACTTAGGAAAAAGGCATCAAAAGGGTTAATAGAAGTACATCTGGATTTATATCTATACAGTTGAATTATCCGGGGCAAACAAATTTAGGAAATTTGCTTAATACGCATAGTGTCTCAATGTCTTTAATGAGATATCTTGACGTATCACTAGGGTTATTATGCTTCAAGATAGTGACCAAAGGGCTGACCATATACTCTGCATCTGGTTTGGTCATCAACTGTGGATCTGCCAAACTGCCAGAAGTATTTGCAACCAAACCTTAGCCTGGCCGTTACAACATCAGTCAATCTGTTCACATTGCAAGTTGCTCCACAAACGTACTTATCTACGTTTGTTTTCGTAACTGGTGAATAAAAAAATAATGACCCATTATTTATGTAAAGCTAGTTTTACACTAAATTAATTGATAATATATTCACGGGGAAGTGCTAAATCCTCAGGGGCCATACAAAGCCTTGAGAAACTGTAAGGTAATCAGGTTTGATCCGAGAGAAGGGCAGCTCAGATTCTTTGGATCAATAACACTTCACCATCATAAACGCATTCCCCTGGAACAAAATAGTTCCTAGAGGGCTTACAATCTCATCACTCCTGAGACACGTTCCTCTTTTGTCCTTATGTTGCTCCGCCTCTTCCACTGACACAGGTATACCATCCTGTCCCTGGCACGAATATACCAGTCTCTGACACAGGTATACCATCCCGTCCCTGGAACGTATATACCAGTCTCTGACACAGGTATACCATCCTGTCCCTGGCACGAATATACCAGTCTCTGACACAGGTATACCATCCTGTCCCTGGAACGTATATACCAGTCTCTGACACAGGTATACCATCCTGACCCTGGAACGTATATACCAGTCTCTGACACACGTATACCATCCTGTCCCTGGAACGTATATACCAGTCTCTGACACAGGTATACCATCCTGACCCTGGAACGTATATACCAGTCTCTGACACACGTATACCATCCTGTCCCTGAAACGTATATACCAGCCTCTGACATAGGTATACTATCCTGTCCCTGGCACGAATATACCAGTCTCTGACACAGGTATACCATCCCGTCCCTGGAACGTATATACCAGTCTCTGACACAGGTATACCATCCTGTCCCTGGCACGAATATACCAGTCTCTGACACAGGTATACCATCCTGTCCCTGGAACGTATATACCAGTCTCTGACACAGGTATACCATCCTGACCCTGGAACGTATATACCAGTCTCTGACACACGTATACCATCCTGTCCCTGGAACGTATATACCAGTCTCTGACACAGGTATACCATCCTGACCCTGGAACGTATATACCAGTCTCTGACACACGTATACCATCCTGTCCCTGAAACGTATATACCAGCCTCTGACATAGGTATACTATCCTGTCCCTGGCACGTATATACCAGTCTCTGACACAGGTATACCATCCTGTCCCTGGCACGTATATACCAGTCTCTGACACAGGTATATCATCCTGTTCCTGGCACATATATACCAGTCTCTAATACAGGTGTTCCACACTGTCCCCGATATACACCAGTTTCTGAGAAAGGTATTCCACACTGTCCCTGACATAAACCACTTTTCCACGATGAATATCTTGATAACTATTTGTAGTCAGATCGCCTTCGTTTTCCACTCATCACAGCGGAATTTCTAATTGCATGACACAATTTTCCCCACAGCTGTACCTCCGAGGCACACACCTGAGAGTAACAAGTGGGATTATGTACATTCTAATATCTCGAAAAATTATTGAATGAAAGATTATGTTTTAATTTATGAATGGACATAATCGAGGTGAATATAAATAAGAAACAAGTTGCGTAATTTGACTGTACATCTTTACAAAGGCACTGGTAATTTTGTTACAGCAATGCATAGACAAAGAAGTATGTGCTTAAGGAACAGTGTCTACTCGAGGTCGTTCCGGGGCTCAACGCCACCGGGGTACTGTCCTTGACTAGGCCTCCGGGTGGATCAAGACCTGATCAACCAAGCTGGCGGCATGCAATCCAACGTATGAACCACACCCCGGCTAATCGAGCACTGACTACTAAATTATTCAACAGTGCCGTTAATTATAGACATCACATCCATGATGGAGTTCTGGTTAGCAGTAACCTAAAACCAAGACAACAGTGCATTAGTGTTCACAATAAAGCTAACAGAATTCTTGGCTTCATATCTAGAAGTATAAATAATAGAAGTCCTCAGGTTGTTCTTCAACTCTATATATCCTTGGTTAGGCCTCATTTAGACTATGCTGCTCAGTTCTGGTCACCGTATTACAGAATGGATATAAATGTTCTGGAAAACGTACAGAGGAGGATGACAAAGATGATCCCATGTATCAGAAATCTTCCCTATGAGGATAGACTGAGGCCCTGAATCTGCACTCTCTCGAAAGGCGTAGAATTAGGGGGGATATGATCGAGGTGTATAAATGGAAAACAGGAATAAATAAAGGGGATGTAAATAGTGTGCTGAAAATTTCCAGCCAAGACAGGACTCCCAGCAATGGTTTCAAGTTGGAAAAATTCAGATTCAGGAAGGATATAGGAAAGCACTGGTTTGGTAATAGAGTTGTGGATGAGTGGAACAAACTCCCGAGTACAGTTATTGAGGCTAAAACGTTGTGTAGTTTTAAAAATAGGTTAGATAAATACATGAGTGGGTGTGGGTGGGTGTGAGTTGGACCTGACTAGCTTGTGCTGCTGGGTCTGGTGCAGTGATCCATCCTTGAGTGGAGATGACCAGACTGGGTGGGTCATTGGGATAATCCGGGGGGTGGGTCATTGGTCTAATCCGGGGGGGAGGACATGGACCTGCTCCGCATGGGTCAGTAGGCCTGTTTCAGTGTTCCTTCTTTCTTATGTTCTTATGTTCTTATGATCTCTTTCTTTACCCATGGGGAAACCACCTTAGGCTGACCCTGCAATACCTTAACAACGCTATCAGTTAAGTTTCTTATACTACCAAATATAATAGCCTAGTATAACTCTGATCATCAATACGTCTTCTTGACTTTATACACTACACAGTATGCCTACACGACAAGAGAACTTGTCTCCGTAAACCAGGTCAGAAGTAAGCTCTTTCTACCAAGGCATTTTGTTGCACTTCAGTGCCAGGAGCGAGGCACTGGTGCTCACCTCTCCCGTGAGCCACAGTTCTATACTACTTTTCTTAATAAATTACTAATAATATCTCCAAATCACTGTTTTATGGGCAATATAATAATAATTAAAATAACAGTAATAATTTTTATTTCAATAAGTACATGTACAAGGTATACAGCCCCAGCTGACATCAATGACATACCACTATACAGAAAGCCGCCCCTTGTTATGCAGAGTATTATTTCTGGTAAATTAGGTCAGTTTTGTCCCCAGGATGCCACACGCACCAATCGACTAACACCCAGGTGCCTATTTTCACTGCTAGGTGAACAGAGACAACAGATGTCTTAAGGAAACACGTCCTAATGTTTCCACCAGTACCGGCAATCGAACCACGGACGTCACTGTGTCGAACCACGGACGTCACTGTGTGAGCTGAGTACGCTAGCACTCGAGCAGAAGAAATCATTAAATTAAGAGACATTTACATAAGTTAACTTTGACCTTGTCAGGATGAAAAAGGTCCACCCTGATAAGGTCAGGAAAGTTTCACATGCACCTTCGTTGCTTATGTCGTAGCAAATACAAGTCCACTTACACCTGCTTACAAAAGAAATTTAAATTATGCCTCGATAATATCTTTTGTTAATCTAATTACATGACATTCATACATAAATTCAGTTTGAGTTTTTTCCCACAATAATCATTTTACAATCATTATAATTTCAATATTTTTGTTGGGAAGCTCTAAAATATAAGCAATATGTTCAAGAAGGAAAAGATTTTTGCCCTTGATAAATGTGTCTGGATACTCACAACTGACAGTCTGTTTGCAGTAAAATAAATTTTACCTGGACATTTTAGCCTCTACGGTTGTAACGCTTTCGATGAATAATAATAATAATAATAATAATAATAATAATAATAATAATAATAATAATAATAATAATAATAATAATAGTGATAATAATAATAATAATAGCCTAACTTAACTCAATCCAAACTGCTTTATCGCATCCCAAAGCACACCCTGTCCAAAACAGAGCTATGGAATATAACCAAAAAAGGGAAGAGGTAATATCAGCCGGGTAAACAGAGGATACTGGTGTCACTGACAACGGGAGCAAATGCAAAAAAAAAAAAAAAAAAAAAAAATAACTAATTTTTGGTTCACGATAATAGGTTGTTTTCAAAATTCTTTTTCATCCTCAGCAACACTGTTTGATGAAGCCGAATCCATGCTTTCTCTTTTTTCCCCCCTTATTTTTTCCCCCTTATATTTTCCTTTATTTTTATCCTTATTTTTCTCCTTATTTTTTCACTTATATAGTCCTTAATTTTTTTCCCCAAATTTTCTCATTTCTTCCCTTATTTTTTATGTTCTAAACCTTCACTTTTTTAACGACTTTCCCTTTTTTTTCCCCTGATAATCAGCTTTACTATCATCATTTTTTTTACACTGGGGGAAAAAATTCAGCATGAAAACTTATAATATACAACAAAGAGAATTAGTATTATCATAATTAGGCATTAAAATTGATATAAAAAATACTTCATTAATAATTAAATAATCCGATATAACACTGAATACGTTTCTTGAAACCTTGAAATTATTATTGTTTAACATTATATTAAATGGTTATGTATAATTATTATTATTACACAGATTATAATTATAAAAACAATATGGCAATGAAAATGTGTAATACAGGTAATTGCCACAATTATACTTGTGTTGCGGCAATTACACCTCACTAGTGACAAATTACACACAATATAATTATAATAACGCATCTTATTAACAAATTACATTAAAAATAATGTTTGGAATTCATTTTAAACTTCAGTGATCGTTAGCTTTCATTAATTCACAAGGAAGTGTTCTGTTTCGTTCCATTTGGCTAAATTTCTCCGGACTCGGCTGAACCGGCGAATGTAGGAACACAGGCAACACGAGGGTAGGAACACAGACAACACGAGGGTAGGAACACAGGCAACACGAGGGTAGGAACACAGGCAACACGAGGGTAGGAACACAGGCAACACGAGGGTAGGAACACAGGCAACACGAGGGTAGGAACACAGACAACACGAGGGTAGGAACACAGACAACACGAGGGTAGGAACACAGGCAACACGAGGGTAGGAACACAGGCAACACGAGGGTAGGAACACAGACAACACGAGGGTAGGAACACAGACAACAAGAGGGTAGGAACACAGGCAACACGAGGGTAGGAACACAGACAACACGAGGGTAGGAACACAGACAACAAGAGGGTAGGAACACAGACAACACGAGGGTAGGAACACAGACAACACGAGGGTAGGAACATAGGCAACACGAGGGTAGGAACACAGGCAACACGAGGGTAGGAACACAGGCAACACGAGGGTAGGAACACAGGCAACACGAGGGTAGGAACACAGACAACACGAGGGTAGGAACACAGGCAACACGAGGGTAGGAACACAGACAACACGAGGGTAGGAACACAGACAACAAGAGGGTAGGAACACAGACAACACGAGGGTAGGAACACAGACAACAAGAGGGTAGGAACACAGACAACACGAGGGTAGGAACACAGACAACACGACGGTAGGAACACAGACAACACGAGGGTAGGAACACAGGCAACACGAGGGTAGGAACACAGACAACACGAGGGTAGGAGCACAGGCAACACGAGGGTAGGAACACAGGCAACACGAGGGTAGGAACACAGACAACACGAGGGTAGGAACACAGACAACACGAGGGTAGGAACACAGACAACACGAGGGTAGGAACACAGACAACAAGAGGGTAGGAACACAGGCAACACGAGGGTAGGAACACAGACAACACGAGGGTAGGAACACAGACAACACGAGGGTAGGAACACAGGCAACACGAGGGTAGGAACACAGACAACACGAGGGTAGGAACACAGACAACACGAGGGTAGGAACACAGACAACACGAGGGTAGGAACACAGACAACACGAGGGTAGGAACACAGGCAACACGAGGGTAGGAACACAGACAACACGAGGGTAGGAACACAGACAACACGAGGGTAGGAACACAGACAACACGAGGGTAGGAACACATACAACACGAGGGTAGGAACACAGGCAACACGAGGGTAGGAACACAGGCAACACGAGGGTAGGAACACAGGCAACACGAGGGTAGGAACACAGACAACACGAGGGTAGGAACACAGACAACACGAGGGTAGGAACACAGGCAACACGAGGGCAGGTACACAGACAACACGAGGGTAGGGACACAGACAACACGAGGGTAGGTACACAGACAACACGAGTGTAGGCACACAGACAACACCAGGGTAAGTACACAGACAACACGAGGGTAGGTACACAGACAACACCAGGGTAGGGACACAGACAACACGAAGGCAGGTAAACAGACAACACGAGAACAGGAACACAGACATCACGAGGACAACAACACAGACAACACAAGGACAACAGCACAGACAACACCAGGACAACAACACAGATGAACCAGCAAGATTGGACCTTGTGTTCACCCTGGGCAGCTCAGATATTGAGGACATCAAGTATGAGAGTCCCCTAGGAGCTAGCGACCACGTGGTTCTGTGCTTTGTATACATAGTAGAGCTGCAAGTGGAGAGAATAACAGGAGTTGAATGGGAAAAGCCTGACTATAAAAGAGGGGACTACATAGGGTTGAAGAACTTCCTGTGGGAGGTCCAGTGGGACAGAGAACTGGCAGGAAAGCCAGTAAATGAAATGATGGAATATGTAACAACAAAATGCAAGGAGGCAGTGGAAAGGTTTATTCCCAAGGGCAACAGTAACAACGGGAAGACCAGAACGAGCCCATGGTTTACCCGACGGCGTAAGGAGGCAAAAACAAAGTGCAATAGAGAATGGAAAAAGTACAGAAGGCAGAGAACACACGAAAATAGGGAGATCAGTCGCAGAGCCAGGAATGAGTACGCACAGGTAAGGAGGGAGGCCCAGCGACAGTATGAAAATGACATAGCATCGAGAATCAAGACTGACCCGAAACTGTTGTATAGCCACATCAGGAGGTGATCAGATTAAGGACAGAAGGTGGAGAACTCACAAGAAATGATCAGGAGGTATGTGAGGAGCTGAACAGGAGATTTAAGGAAGTTTTTACAGTAGAGACAGGAAGGGCTGTGGGAAGACAGCACAGAAGGGAACATCAAGAGGGAATATACCAACAAGCGTTGGATGACATACGAACAACTGAGGAGGAGGTGAAGAAGCTCTTAAGTGACCTTGACACCTCAAAGGCGATGGGACAGGACAACATCTCCCCATGGGTCCTTAGAGAAGGAGCAGAGATACTGTGCGTGCCTCTAACCACAATCTTCAACACATCCCTTGAAACTGGGCAACTACCTGAGAAATGGAAGACAGCTAATGTAGTCCCCATATTTAAGAAAGGAAACAGAAACGAGGCACTAAACTACAGACCTGTGTCTCTGACATGTATTGTGTGCAAAGTCATGGAGAAGATTATCAGGAGGAGAGTGGTCGAACACCTGGAAAGGAACAAGATTATAAATGAAAACCAGCATGGGTTCATGGAAGGCAAATCTTGTATCACAAACCTCCTGGAGTTTTATGACAAGGTAACAGAAGTAAGACACGAGAGAGAGGGGTGGGTAGATTGCGTTTTCCTAGACTACAGGAAGACCTTTGACACAGTTCCCCACAAGAGATTAGTGCAGAAGCTGGAGGATCAGGCGCACGTAAAAGGGAGGGCACTGCCATGGATAAGAGAATACCTGACAGGGAGGCAGCAACGAGTCATGGTACATGAAGAGGTATCACAGTGGGCGCCTGTTACGAGCGGGGTCCCACAGGGGTCAGTTCTAGGACCAGTGCTATTTTTGATATATGTGAACGACATGATGGAAGGAATAGACTCTGAAGTGTCCCTGTTCGCAGATGACGTGAAGTTGATGAGAAGAATTAAATCGGACGAGGATGAGGCAGGACTGCAAAGAGACCTGGACAGGCTGGACATGTGGTCCAGCAACTGGCTTCTCGAATTCAATCCAGCCAAATACAAAGTCATGAAGATTGGGGAGGGGCAAAGAAGACCGCAGACAGAGTATAGGCTAGGTGGACAAAGACTACAGACCTCACTCAGGGAGAAAGACCTTGGGGTGACCATAACACCGAGCACATCACCGGAGGCACACATCAACCAAATAACCGCTGCAGCATACGGGCGCCTGGCAAACCTGAGAATAGCGTTCCGATACCTTAATAAGGAATCGTTCAAGACACTGTACACTGTGTATGTTAGGCCCATACTGGAGTATGCAGCACCAGTCTGGAACCCACACCTGGTCAAGCACGTCAAGAAGTTAGAGAAAGTACAAAGGTTTGCAACAAGGCTAGTCCCAGAGCTCAAGGGAATGTCGTACGAGGAAAGGTTAAGGGAAATCGGACTGACGACACTGGAGGACAGAAGGGTCAAGGGAGACATGATAACGACATACAAGATACTGCGGGGAATAGACAAGGTGGACAGAGATAGGATGTTCCAGAGAGGGGACACAGGGACAAGGGGTCACAACTGGAAGCTGAAGGCTCAGACGAGTCACAGGGACGTTAGGAAGTATTTCTTCAGTCATAGAGTTGTCAGCAAGTGGAATAGCCTAGCAAGTGAAGTAGTGGAGGCAGGAACCATACATAGTTTTAAGAAGAGGTATGACAAAGCTCAGGAAGCAGAGAGAGAGAGGATCCAGTAGCGATCAGTGAAGAGGCGGGGCCAGGAGCTGAGTCTCGACCCCTGCAACCACAATTAGGTGAGTACAATTAGGTGAGTACAGATCATACGTGAACAACAATACAGACAACACGAGGACAACAGCACAGACAACACAAAGGCAGGAACACAGGCAACACAAGGGCTGATACAAAGACAGCACAAGGGCAGAGCTAGACAATTTAACAGCTAAAACACAGGTACACAACATGAACCTAGGTACATTTACACATATAACACAAGGCCAGATACAAAGCTACACACACACACAACACGATGGAAGGCACATACACAGCGTGATACCAGGTGCACAGTACAAGTTGAGATTCACAATGCACAGCACTAACTCAGACTGACAGGTACACAAATGCTCAAATGCACTGGGATAAAGCATGAGCTCAGGTACACAGCAAGAGCCCAGATTTACAAGTACACAGCAAGAAGTCGGATACACAGGTACACGTCAAAAGCTCAGATCACAGGTACACAGTAAGAACCCACATGCACAGTTACACAACACCTCAGATGCACAGGTACAAAAAACACCTCAGATGCACAGGTACAAAACAACAACTCGGATACAAAGGTACACAGCATGAGCTCAGACGCACAGGTACACAGCAGGATCTCGAATATACAGATTCACAGCAAGAGCCCAGAGGCACAGGTGCACAGCTTGAACCCAGATGAACAGGAACACAACAAGAGCTCGGATGCACAGGTCCCCAGCATGAGCCCAGATGCACAAGCACATAGCAGGAGGTTGGATGCACAAACAACAGCACATGTACACAGCATGAGCTCAGATGAGCAAGTACACAGCAACAGTTCAAAAGCACAGGTACAAAGTATGTGCTCAAATACACAGATACACAGCAAGAGCCCAGATACACTAGTACACAGTATGAGCACAGACACACAAGTACACAGTATGAGCACAGATACACAGGTACACAACAAGACCTCAGATACACAGGTACAGTGAATAGGTAAATCTTCTTGGCTTATTCTGTAAGATAGTTCACAGAACTTTCCTGCCAGCCTCTCGATTTATCATACAGCTGTGAAGATGATAAATTATACTTAATTAGCATGGTGTGGTATATTTACATAGAATGACTTCAGTATCTATAATAATAAGGTGAAGGAAGTTTTAAAACTAATTAGCAAGACACGATTTTCGTATCTGATTATTTTCTGAGGCTTCAGAACATATTGAAGTCAAATATTTGCAAGTGAAGCATCTCTGAATCACTGAATCATCCAGTAAACAACACGACTGCTGCTCTAGGAGTCAAAAACACACACAAACAAGGTGACAGAAGTAAGACAAGAGAGAGAGGGGTGGATCGACTGCATTTTCTTGGACTGCAAGAAGGCCTTCGACACAGTTCCTCACAAGAGGTTACTTCAAAAGCTAGAGGATCAGGCACACATAACAGGAAAGGTACTGCAATGGATCAGAGAATACCTGGCAGGGAGGCAACAACGAGTCATGGTACGTGACGAGGTGTCAGCGTGGGTGCCTGTGACAAGCGGGGTTCCACAGGGGTCAGTCCTAGGACCTGTGCTGTTTTTGGTATATGTGAATGGCATAACGGAATGGATAGACTCAGAAGTGTCCTTGTTTGCAGATGATGTGAAGTTAATGAGAAGAATCAAATCGGTCGAGGATCAGGCAGGACTACAAAGAGACCTGGACAGGCTACAAGCCTGGTCCAGCAATTGGCTCCTTGAGTTTAACCCTGCCAAATGCAACGTCATGAAGATTGGGGAAGGGCAAAGAAGACTGCACACACAGTATAGTCTAGATGGCCAAAGACTGCAAACCTCACTCAAGGAAAAAGATCTAGGGGTGAGTATAACACCGAGCACGTCTCCTGAGGCCCACATCAACCAGATAACTGCTGCAGCATACGGGCGTATGGCAAACCTAAGTACTGCGTTCCGATACCTCAGTAAGGAATCGTTCATGACTCTGTATACCATTTACGTCAGGCCCATACTGGAGTATGCAGCACCAGTTTGGAATCCACACCTGGTCAAGCACGTCAAGCAATTAGAGAAAGTGCAAAGGTTTGCAACAAGACTAGTCCCAGAGCTAAGGGGATTGTCCTACCAAGAAAGATTGAGGGAAATCGGCCTGACGACACTGGAGGACAGGAGGGTCAGGGAAGACATGATAACGACATATAAAATACTGCGCGGAATAGACAAGGTGGACAAAGACGGGATGTTCCAGAGATGGGACACAGAAACAAGAGGTCACAATTGGAAGTTGAAGACTCAGATGAATCAGAGGGATGTTAGGAAGTATTTTCTTCCGTCATAGAGTGGTAAGGCAGTGGAATAGCCTAGAAAGTGACGTAGTGGATGCGGAACCATACATAGTTTTAAGACGAGGTTTGATAAAGCTCATGGAGCAGGGAGAGAGAGGACCTAGTAGCAATCAGTGAAGAGGCGGGGCCAGGAGCTATGACTCGACACCTGCAACCACAAATAGGTGAATACAAATAGGTGAGTACACACACACACACACACACACACACACACACACACACACGGCAAAATAATAAATATTAGCAAGACGTCTTGCACTTCATTCCCTGTTCACGGAGCAGTAAATAGGTACCTGGCTTAAGCTTCCCTATGGACACAATAACAGCATGTATTAGACACCCCATGACCCCTTACCATACACGCACACACACACACCCCTGCAACCACAATTAGGTGAGTACACATACTCACGCATGCACGCACGCACGCACTCACACACTTACATACAACAGGCCAAGTGTCTAATCGACATGTGCCTAGGACAGAATGGTAACTAACACACACACACACACATACACACACACACTCACACACACAGGGAAAGTGACCTAGTAGCGACGAGTGAAGAGGCGGGGCCAGGAGCTAGAACTCGACCCCTGCAACCTCAACTAGATGAGTACACACACACACACACACACACACAGGAGCTGAGTCTCGACCCCTGCAACCACAATTAGGTGAGTACAATTAGGTGAGTACACACACACAGGAGGAGTTGCACTGCTCATTAAAATCCGAAGGGGATTTCAGGAAATGTGAGGAATTGACTAAATTGGCGAAAGGGACTAAATATTAGGTACAGTTCAGTCTGGGGGACATAAGGTAAGCAATGCAGTGATGTATAACCCTCCACAGAACTGCAAGAGGCCAAGAGAAGAATATGAAGAGAGCAACAAAGCAATGGTGGATACATTAGCTGTGGTGGCCAGAAGAACTCACACGGGTAGAGCAAAGTTGCAAGTTATGGGCGATTTCAATCACAAGGAGATTGAGAAAACCTGGAGCCACATGGGGGTCCCGAAACATGGAGAGCCAGGATGATGGGTGTGGTTCTGGAAAAACCTCACGCATCAACATGTTAGGGACACTACCAGAGAGAGAGAGAGAGAGAGAGAGAGGAGGATGAACCAGCAAGACTGGATCTCGTGTTCACCCCGAGTAGCTCGGACATTGAGGACATCATATATCAGTGGTCCCTTAGAGCAAGTGATCACGTGTTTCTGAGCTTTGAATACATAGAGTTACAAGTGGAGAGGGTGATAGGAGTAGGGAAAAGCCAAACTACAAAAGGGGGAACTACACAGGTATGAGGAACTTCCTGCAGGAGGTTCAGTGGGAAAGAGAAATGGTAGGAAAGTCAGTAAACGAAATGATGGACTACATAACAACAAAATGCAAGGAGGCAGAGGAAAGGTTTGTTGCCAAGGACATCAGAAATAATGGAAAGTTGAGAACGAGCACTTGGTTTACCCAAAGGTGAAGGGAGACAAAAGCTAAGTGCGCTAGACAATGGTAAAAGTACAGATGACAAAGGGCCCAGGAAAATAAGGAGATTAGCCGAAGAGCCAGAAACGAGCATGCACAAATAAGGAGGGAGGCAGGCGACAGTACGAAAACGATATAGCATCGAAAGTCAAGTCTGACCCGAAGCTGTTGTATAGCCACATCAGGAGGAAGACAACAGTCAAGTACCAGGTAATCAGGCTGAGGAAAGAAGGTGGGGAGCTCACAAGAAACAATCAAGAAGTATGTGAGGAGCTCAACATGAGATTTAAGGAAGTATTTACAGTGGAGACAGCAAGAACTCCAGGAAGTCAAAACAGAGGGGTACACCAACAAGAGATATACCAACAAGTGTTGGATGAGATACATACAACCGAGGAGGAGGTGAAGAAACTGCTAAGTGACCTTGAAATCTCTAAGGTGGTGGGACCAGACAACATCTCTCCATGGGTCCTTAGAGAAGGAGCAGAGATGCTGTGTGTGCCACTAGCAACAACTTTCGACACATCCATTGAAACTGGGCAACTACCTGAGATATGGAAGACGGCAAATGTAGTCCCCATTTTTAAGAAAGACACGAGGCACTAAACTATAGACCAGTGTCACAGACGTGTATAGCATGCAAAGTCATGGAAAAGATTATCAGGAGGAGAGTGGCAGAGTACCTAATACAGAATAAGCTTATAAACGACAACCAGCACGGATTCATGGAAGACAAATCCTGTGTTACAAACCTACCGGAGTTTTATGAAACATAACGGAAGTAAGACACGAGAGAGAGGGGTGGGTAGATTGCATTTTCTTGAACGACAAGGCCATCGACACAGTTCCTCGCAAGAGATTAATGCAAAAGCTAAAGGATCAGACACGTATAAGAGGAAGGGCACTGCAATGGATCAGAGAATACCTGACAGGGAGGCAACAACGTGTCGAGGTATCAGAGTGGGCGCCCGTGACGAGCGGGGTCCCACAGGAGTCACACCTAGGACCAGTGCTCTTTCTGGTATATGTGAATGACATGACGCAAATGATGGCCTCAGAAGTATCCCTGTTTGCAGATGATGTGAAGTTAATGAGCAGAATTATATCGGATGAGGATCAAGCAGGACTACAAAGAGACCTGGAGAGGTTGGAAGCTAGATCCAGTAACTGGCTCCTCGAATTTAACCCTGCCACATGCAAAGTCATGAAGATCGGGGAAGGGCAAAGAAGACCGCAGACATAGTATAGACTAGGTGGTCAAAGACTTCAAACCTCACTCAAGGAAAAGAATAGTGGGGTGAGTATAATAAAGAGCACATCTCCTGAAGCGCACATCAACCAGATAACTGCAGCAGCATGTAGGCGCCTGGCAAATCTGAGAATAGCATTCCGATACCTCAGTAAGGAATCGTTCAAGACTATTTACATCGTGTACGTCAGGCCCATACTGGAGTATGCAGCACCAGTTTGGAACCCACACCTGGTCAAGCGCGTCAAGAAATTAGAGAAAGTGCAAAGGTTAGCAGCAAGGCTAGTTCCAGACCTAAGGGGAATGTCTTACGAACAAAGGTTAAAGGAAATCGGCCTGACGACAATGGAGGACAGAAGAGTTAGGGCAGACATAATAACGACATACAAAATACTGCGAAGAATAGACAAGGTGAACAGAGACAGGATGTTCCAGAGATGAGACAAAAACCAATTGAAAGTTGAAGACTCGGATGAGCCAAAGAGATGTTAGAAAGTATTTCTTTAGTTACAGAGTTGTCAGGAAGTGGAATAGTCTGGCAAGTGACGTAGTAGAAGCAGGAACCATATACAGTTTTAAGACGAGGTATGATAAAGCTCACGGAGCAGGAAGAGAGAGGACCTATTAGCGATCAGTGAATAGGCGGGGCCAGGAGCTATGTCTCGACCCCTGCAACCACAACTAGGTGAGTACAACTAGGTGAGTACACACACACACACACACACACACACGAGCAAACAAACAAAAAATAAAACATAAGGTGAAACGCGAGAAAATACATAAAAATAGTTTTTGAGTTGACTTAAACGAGCAATGAGAAAAATTATACACTTTAACATAGCTTAACATAGCCCGAGGAGCGATCGAAGAGGAGCTATGATCATAAATTACAAAATACTTTTGTGCACAGACAAGATAGACAGAAATTTGCTATATTACAGGGATATTTGGAAAAACAAGAGTTCAAAGTTATAAATTAAATACCCAAATGTGCCACAAAGATATTAGAAAAAAAAATTGTCATTGTAATATAGACTCAGAAGTAAATTATTCAATGTGTTTTTTAAAAATTACCAAATACAGTTAAGAAGTGGAATGAAGTGTTAGACATCGCAGTGGAGGGAGACTTTGATAGGGTTAGTGGCTCCAGAATCGGGCCCAAGAACTGAAGCTAATTCCCCACAAATTAAAAAAAAAATAGGCAATTATACACACAAGAGCTCAACAAACTTTTTAACTCACCGGCAAAAAATCAGAAAACATGTAGTCAAGTTGGAGGTACGGCCCGAGACCTAAACTTGTTACATGCAAGTGTAATGGCGCAGCTTGCCTTGGTGCCCAGGCAGTTGTCCACTGTGAAATAACACAGCCACCGAGTGTAGAGATATTCCCGGTGACTGAGGTTGTATCACTTCTGTTTCTACCGGCGCACTGGTGAAATATACTGAGGTGCTGCAGGTGTATGGAGTAAAGATGTAGGTGTACTGGTGATGCAAACATGTGAGTGAGGTGGTAGAGATGCACTGGTGATGCATGCATTTCGTTATTGTGGTTTGTTTATAATATGCGGGTTTATTTAGTTAAAAGAAAGCAAAATATACACTCCTCAGGATACACACTTACCAAATACACTTGATACTAGTCAAAACAAGTGTATATGGCAGTTAACCGACTTTAATGATTTTGAAAGCTATATATTCTAAATAGGGGCTAATAAGTCACATTGTATGTGCTCGAGATTCGATGAATCTCAGTTCATATATATATATATATATATATATATATATATATATATATATATATATATATATATATATATGTATATACAGTGGACCCTCGAATTTAGTAGTGCCTTTTCTGTATGCAAAACTATGTATTGTTTGCTAATATTTTTGGGTGTCTGGAATGTTTAATTGGATTTACATTATTTCCTATGGGAAATATTAGCAAAACATAAATTTTATAGATAATAAAAATAGTTTTGCATGCAGAAAAGGCACTACTAAATTCGAGGGTCCACACACACACACACACACACACACACACACACACACACACACACATATATATATATATATATATATATATATATATATATATATATATATATATATATATATATATATATATATATGCAAGTAATTCGCAAGAGCAGGCGAAATATACACAAACACTGATCTCTGGCTGAAGGAGACTCGAACCTACGAACCTTGGAACAAGGTACGCAGTGTTTTACCAATCTACCCACACTGGACCAATACCTTGGAGTATAGCTTGCGCTAGACTTTGATCCAGGGCAGCCAGCTTTCAGGGAGAAGGCTTACAGCTTTTCATCTCATCCCCTGCATGCATCAGTCTTACTAGAGATATTAACAATGCAAGGAATTCGCAAGAGAAGGCGAAATATACACAAGTCTCGAGTCTCCTTCAGCCAGAGATCAGTGTTTGTATATATATATATATATATATATATATATATATATATATATATATATATATATATATATATATATATATATATATATATGTATATATATATATATATATATATATATATATATATATATATATATATATATATATATATATATATATATATATACAACACTGCGACTAGCCAAGGAGTCGAACCCATGCTGCTTTGGCCCTCCTTATGGTGAGCGAAAACACATGACTCTGTAGTCCAAGGTACCAGTCCAGTGGACTAGAGCGTCATGTGCTTTCGCTCACCATAAGGAGGGCCAAAGCAGCATGAGTTCGACTCCTTGGCTAGTCGCAGTGTTGTTATTGATCAATACCATATATATATATATATATATATATATATATATATATATATATATATATATATATATATATATATATATATATATATATATATATATATATTGATTATTATTTTTTTTATTATCACACCGGCCGATTCCCACCAAGGCAGGGTGGCCCGAAAAAGAAAAACTTTCACCATCATTCACTCCATCACTGTCTTGCCAGAAGGGTCCTTTACACTACAGTTTTTAAACTGCAACATTAACACCCCTCCTTCAGAGTGCAGGCACTGTACTTCCCATCTCCAGGACTCAAGTCCGGCCTGCAGGTTTCCCTGAACCCCTTCATAAATGTTACTTTGCTCACACTCCAACAGCACGTCAAGTATTAAAAACCATTCGTCTCCATTCACTCCTATCAAACACGCTCACGCACGCCTGCAGGAAGTTCAAGCCCCTCGCACACAAAACCTCCTTTACCCCCTCCCTCCAACCTTTCCTAGGCCGACCCCTACGCCGCCTTCCTTCAAATACAGACTGATACACTCTTGAAGTCATTCTGTTTCGCTCCATTCTCTCCACATGTCCGAACCACCTCAACAACCCTTCCTCAGCCCTCTGGACAACAGTTTTGGTAATCCCGCACCTCCTCCTAACTTCCAAACTACGAATTCTCTGCATTATATTCACACCACACATTGCCCTCAGACATGACATCTCCACTGCCTCCAGCCTTCTCCTCGCTGCAACATTCATCACCCATGCTTCACACCCATATAAGAGTGTTGGTAAAACTATACTCTCATACATTCCCCTCTTTGCCTCCAAGGACAATATATATATATATATATATATATATATATATATATATATATATATATATATATATATATATATATATATACATATATATATATATATATATATATATATATATATATATATATATATATATATATATAATTATATATATATATATATATAGAGAGAGAGAGAGAGAGAGAGAGAGAGAGAGAGAGAGAGTTACCTCTTTGCTGAACACTTTGCTACCAAAATGCAAGTTCCTGATCCTGCAAGGGACCCTCCTTGGCTAGCTGCAAGAACTGTGTCACAACTGTCAGTGGTGACAATAAGGCAGGAGGAGGTGCATTTCCTACTTAAATCGCTTGACCAAGAAAAGGCTGTGGGCCCAGACAAGTTGAGCCCAAGATTGTTGAGAAGATGTGCAGACCAGCTAGCAGCACCTCTAACTCGCATCTTTCAGCACTGCCTAGTACAGTGTAAATGGCCCTCTCTATGGAAAGAGGCGAATGTAGTCCCTGTTCACAAAAAGAAGAGAAGAGCAGAAATCAGCAACTACAGACCAGTGTCACTCCTGTCAATCACTGGTAAGATCCTTGAGACAATAATCTCAAGACAAATGACAGAGTTTTTTGAGTACCACTCACTACTTTGTGATCGTCAATATGGCTTCAGGAAAGATTACTCTGCTGCTGATCTGTTGTTAAACCTCTCCACAAAGTGGCACCAGTCACTGGATGAATCCAAAGTCAGCTGTGTGGTAGCACTGGACATTGCTGGCGCTTTTGACCGGGTGTGGCACCAGGGCCTCTTAGCAAAACTTCAAGCACTGGGAATTGCAGGCTCTACGCTATGTCTCCTCAGTGACTACCTTCATGGTAGATCTCTAAGTGTAGTTCTCAATGGAACGGAATCAGCAAGACATCCTATTGGGGCAAGTGTTCCACAAGGAAGCGTGATGGGTCCATTGTTATGGAATGTCTACTTCAACGACCTTCTTCATCTCATCCCAGAATCACATGCATATGCAGACGACTGTACACTGACATTCACTTATCCAAGAGAAGAAATGCCAGCTGCTCTAAGCTACATCAATCACCAGCTGAGAGCTATATCAGCTTGGGGAAATAGATGGCAAGTAACATTTGCACCTGAGAAAACGCAAATGATGATCGTCTCTAGGCACCATGATGGTAATGCTGGTGCAGTAGTAAAGATGAATGGGAGGATGTTGGCACCTGGAGAAGAAGTTGATATCCTTGGGGTGAAATTTGACTCCAAACTAACCATGAAGAACCATGTTGTAAATCTTGCAAACAAGGCAGCCAGGAAGCTTACAGCACTTCGCCGTATCTCCCATCTGCTTGACAGTAGGGGTTGCAAGATCCTGTACGAGGCACAAGTACGCTCGCACCTTGAGTATGCTCCACTTTCTTGGTTTGCCTGCCCCCCCTCTCATCTGCGACTGCTTGACAGAGTAGAGAACAGAGCAAGACGTCTCATCTCTCACCTGGACCCATCCTGGATAGATCTGTCATTTCAGCAGAGCCTTCAACATAGGAGGGATGTGGGTGGCCTTACTGTTATGTGCAAGGCCAATATTGTCAAAATACCACTCTTGGATCCACTTCGAGGACAGCGTGAAACAAGCTTTTATGCCACAAGACGGGCAGAAAGCAGCAACTTCACCCTGGCTGTACCCTTCTCCAGAACATCACTCCATCTCAGATCATACATACCCAGGATGACTCGAGTATGGAACACATTCGTACAGGATAATGATGTCAACGAGATAAAGTCAGTTGATCAAATGAAAATGCTGGCCTACAGATGGCTCCAACTTCATCCTGTTTCCTACTTGTATGTCTCATAACAATAAAAATGCTTTCAAATGAGCTGATGTAGGTAACAACTCTTAGCTTGCCAATAAAGTTAGGAATCCTTAACCTGTAAATAGCTGTCAATAAAGCTAGGGATCCTTAACCTTGTCAAACCCTGTGTAAAAAACAAAAGAAAAAAAAAAAGAGAGGCACCATCATGAGGGTAATGCCAGCGCAGTAGTAAGTATGACTGGGAGGGTGTTGGTACATGGGGAAGAAGTTGATAGCCTTGGAGTGAAATTTGACTCCAAGCTGACCATGAAGAACCACGTTGTAAATCTTGCAAACAATGCAGCCAGGAAGCTTACAGCACTTCGCCGTATCTGGCATCTGCTTCACAGTAGGGGTTGCAAGATTCTGTATGAGGCACAAGTACGCTCATACCTTGAGTATACATACTCCACTTTCTTGGTTTGCCTGCTCCCCCCCCCTCTCATCTGCGACTGCTTGACAGAGTAGAGTACAGAGCAAGACGTCTCATCTCTCGCCTGGACCCATCCTGGGTAGATCTGTCATTTCAGCAGAGCCTTCAACACAGGAGGAATGTGAGTGGCCTTACTGTTATATACAAGGCCAATATTGTCAAAGTACCACACGTGGAACCACTTTGAGGACAGCGTGAAGCAAGCTTCTATACCACAAGACGGGCAGAAAGCAGCAACTTCACTCTGGCTGTACCCTTCTCCAGAACATCACTCCATCTGAGATCATTTATCCCCAGGATGACTCGAGTCTGGAACACATTCGTACAGCATAATGATGTCATCGAGATAAAGTCAGTTGATCAAAGGAAAATGCTGGCCCACAGATGGCTCCAACGTCATCCTGTTCCCTACTTGTATGATTCATAATAATAAAAATACTTGTATGTTTCATAACAATAAAAATACTTGTATGTTTCATAACAATAAAAATACTTGTATGTCTCATAACAATAAAAATGCTTTCAAATGAGATGATGTAGGTAACAGCTCTTAGCTTGTCAGTAAAGCTAGGGATCCTTAACCTAGCCTTGTCAAACCCTGTGTAAAAAATGAAAGAGAGAGAGAGAGAGAGAGAGAGAGAGAGAGAGAGAGAGAGAGAGAGAGAGAGAGAGAGAGAGAGAGAGAGAGAGAGAGAGAGAGAGAGAGAGAGAGAGAGAGAGAGAGAGAGAGAGAGAGAGAGAGAGAGAGAGAGAGAGAGAGAGAGAGAGAGAGAGAGAGTAAGAGAGAGAGAGAGAAAGAGAGAGAGAGAGAGAGAGAGAGAGAGAGAGAGAGAGAGAGAGAGAGAGAGAGAGAGAGAGAGAGAGAGAGAGAGAGAGAGAGAGAGAGAGAGAGAGACCCTCATTTTGAATATAATCATACTACTGCTACAAAGGGTATTATGAACAGAATGGCAAAGCTAGATTCAGAGTTTGGGGATCCCTTTGCTTCAGGCTGTTCGCATATATCTCCAAGACGATAAACTACACTCGCTCAGGAAGACGCCTGAGCTGCGCTGGAGGGCACATTTCTGCTTGGGAGGGATTGCACCAAGGAATTAGTGGGCGGCTTTATATCAAACCTAAAATGACTGCTGGGAGCTCTCATGAGACCTGCTACCTGCTTCATCCAGGGCGTTGACTAAGACCCTGTGTCGGCGTGTGTCTGGAAGTTCAGAGGGCGATGTTAGAGCTCCGTAGGCAGAGAAGGTGAGAGGACAAGGGAGAGTTGGTTCAGCTTCTTGCCCCCTCTCTATACCCACTAATTACAATGAGTGTGATGAAAATGGTTTAGAAAAAAACACCAATTTAAAGAATGAGACACTCGTGCAACAGTTGGGAATCTTTATTGAGGAAGCGTTCCGCCAGCCAGTGGCTTCTTCAGTCCAACACAGAATTGGACTGACGAAGCCACTTCCGAGCAAAACGTTTCCTCAGTAAAAATTCCCAAGTGATGCACAAGTGTCTCATTCTTCCACTAATCGGTAAATATGATGCATCTTCAGCAATATGGGATTTGTCTCTCTAATTTCCTTCTCTAGTGCGTTCCTTCCCTTGTGTCTGCCAGTACTTCCCAAGTATGCTAGTTACCCTCTTGTGTGTGTTCTAATTTCTCACCTGGCGTGTTTCTGCCTTAGTATGTTCCACCAGTGTGTTAGACTATATTCTCCCCTAGTATCTTTCACTACTTTCCCAGTGTGTACTTTCTCTTCTAGTATGTTTAACTTTCCTCCCTGGTATACTCCTCCTCTTGCGTATTCTGTTTCTTTTCATCCCCTGGTTTTCATCCTCCACCTCCAATGTGTGGCACTACTTCCATCTCTAGTGTTTTATTCCCTAGTGTTCCTCTACATCCTCCCTTAGTGTATTCACCTCACTCACTATAGTTTATAAGGTTTAAAGATGCGCGAACATCATGAATACTGTAACCCATTAAATAAGACTTAAATTTAGCCCAGTGTGTACACATACACATACATTTCTGTGTGTATACTCCGTGTGATGAGTAAAAAACTAAAATATACTTTATAGCCATCTGCTGGAAATTTAATGCAAAAGAATATACATATTGAGGGGTAACTAGGGATACCAGGGCAGCTAGTTTTCTGTTCCAGCGGCTCAGTGCGGCTGTTCAAAGGGGTAATGCCTGCTGTATTTTGGGCACACGCCCCAGCTCTGAGGAGCTGGATGAGATTTTCGCCTTATAATCGGTGATACACACGTAACAACATGTACCGTATGTGCCACCTTTATATCAATAGTGTATCTCTTGGATCTTCTGTACCATATTATGTAATAAAATATTCCTATTAGTAAAATATATATATATATATATATATATATATATATATATATATATATATATATATATATATATATATATATATATATATATATATATATATATATATATATATATATATATATATATATATATCTGTAAATACAAGGAGGTACCACATGTGGAACTGGACTAATTTTGCAAACAGGCGAAATTATTTACAATCATTGTCTCTACGTCCACAGCAGGACTCGAACCTGCTAACTCTGTATCAGAGTCCACAGACCCAAGATAAGTATGGGCGCGTATGTATATATATGCAATAAGATCACAGATCTTATTGCATATATATACATATGTTCTTAGTAACCAATACATTGAATTTTTAAAACAAGGCTGCTTAACACAATCCTCCCTAATAGAGCTAAATGGTACAGGTATGTTGATAATATTTTGTGTCTTATGCACAAGATTGTAGATGTACACCATTTCCTTGGCAAATTAAATAGCTTAGCCCATTCTATAAACTTTACTGTTGAGTTTGAAGAATATAACTCATTGCCTTTTCTAGATGTTTTAATTATTAAGAGTAATAATAAATTCAAATAACTGTTCCTATGTCCACTATTATTCTTCACATAAATATAGCATTAGAACTGGACAAGATTCCAATGCTCTATTTATTCATGTGAGAGATTTTAACAATCCAATTGATTTTCAAAAAGTTGAGAAAGTTGTATCAAGCAAGTCCATGGTCGACAGGAATATAATTGAATTTTGTTTCATAAAAAGCAGTTTTGACAATAATATGAATATTTCCTTTGCTTTATATAAATTATATCCCTTTATAATTAATAGAATTTGGGAAGAATTTAATAATACATTGGACAAATAATAAAATTTAAAATTCTTAATTCTTGGGTAGAATAGTTTATTGGTGGGTTGTGTGAAGGACCTGTCAGCGGGCCTGCTGCAGTGTTCGCTTTCTTATGAGTCGCGCGTCAGGTGTTGCTTTTTTGTGGGATGTGATAGTGAGGTGTGGTCTAGACCCTTTATATGCCTTCCTTTGATGCATTACTTTTATTGTTCCTTGATAATGTGAGTAGTCACGAAAGCGCTTGGAATTTCTCTATTCTTTCACAGTGGTTGTTGTGCATATATATATATATATATATATATATATATATATATATATATATATATATATATATATATATATATCAAATGAGCTTGGTGCCCGGGGGTATGGGGTAACATCACTTAGCTTCATACATACATACATACATACATACATACATACATACATACATACATACATACATACATACATACATCACCTCAACAATGCTAGAGAGGTTTTGTCATTTTTTTTATTGTAGGATTAACTATATGCATCAGGTGAATTATTTCCAAAGTAAATGTGTGATGTGTGAAAAAGAGAGTAGAGAACGAAAAAAAAATATAAAAAAATGTTAGAAAAATGTGAATCCAGGAATTGTATTATAAATGACTAAATTTTTTGCTTAGAGGTGGCAGAAGAACGAGTTTTTTTTTTAATGGCATGTAAATTAATGATAAAAGTAAAAAACATGAAGTAATCAGTAACACATATTATGTCATTTCAAGAATCAAAGCAATGTTGTTTTTAATAAAGAAAAAGCGACGAAGCTAAATGTCTAATAGAAAAAAATAAACCTTTGTTTTGTTAGCGAACAGAATGTGAGAAGAGAAGCATCTGATATGGAAGCATAACTTTCAGTACACAGTGATGGTTCTTTAAGCATTTGCAAGCCATCCACATGATGGTAGTGGACCGGGCCGCGGGGGCACTGACCCCTGAAACACCCTCCATGAATACCCTCCAGAAATAACCTCCAGGTATGAATCACACTCCTTGAAGTAATTTTGCCAGGTTATACATCAACAAATGACGTAGAAAAGTGCCAAAGTAAATCAAAGTAATTTTTGAACCAGTGAAAATAAAAATCATTATGAGATTTTGAATAAATTACATATGCGTTAGAGACATGAAAGCGGACAATAAATGATGGCAGAGCAGTGACAAGTTCAGTAGCAACAAGTGTCAGATTTAACAGTGAAATCACTCTTAAGTGTTTTATACTGTGTGTATATAGTGTATATAGTCATCGATGGGGATCAAATCTTGGACGTAACAGCGCCGCGAAATTGAAGAGGAGATAAAACCTGGGTAATGAAACTGTGAAGCGTGAGCTTAGTGAAGTGTTGCTTAGCAAAATCATTAAAAGATGAAAGCAAATCTAGAAAGTTTAGTTATAATAGTAGAATTACCGACAAAATGTTAAGATGCAACGGCTTGACGAAGCTATTGTAAAGAGAAACGTTGCCACAATACAGTGTCACATTAGTCGCATCTGTGTCCACTTACCTAACATGCAGAAAGATAGAGTGTTGAAGCAGAGTGTTGCTTCAACTGCTAGAGTTATCACCTCGCATATAGGAAATAATGGAAGGTATAAAACTTTAACACAAAATTATGATAGTACTAAAATAAAATTTATCTCCTTCATGTGAGAGTTTAATCCAGTCATGTAGTAATTCTTCACAGGTGGCAATATTCAATATAAATTCCTTAGGGAATATACTTCCCAAAATACTGTATATTAGGTATGTTCAGTAATGAATAATTGAAAGGTGATTTAACACCCATTTATAACAACAACAACAGGAAAACCTAGGATGCGAAAATGTATTATTCCCTTGGTTTTTCAATTGCGTGGAAACTCTAGTTCCAGTAAGCCATTGGTTGCTTAACCAAGGATGTATACAAGTGGCAAGCCAGCGTTGCTTATACAAGGATACCACTACAATAAAATGTGCTTAAACACTGAACAGGGCATTAACTGTTTAGACCCGCGTCAGGAGAAACACTTTTTCTAACGAATGAACCTCTGAAATGTAACACACACAACAGGCCCGAGAGCAAGATTTTGCGCCGTAAGTTTTCTTTTTTTGTTTGTTTGAAAGAGGTAAAATGTGTCTAATTAAGAATTTATGTGTAAAACTCAACTGGGTAAAGGTCGTAGTTTATCTGTGGTTTTTACCAGCCACGATAATAGGCGTATTTGGTGTAACTGTGTTGCGTCGTGACTCGCTGGAAAGCTCAACTCGGACACCTCACTGTCAAATTTCAGGGTTATTTAATTTTTATATTATTCCTTAAGTAAAGTAGTATGAAGTTCAAGTTTAGGATAACTAAAGTGTTAAAGGTATGAAAGGTTAATTTAAGGGGATGTTAGTTTGTTGTTGACATTACAGCACTTCTGACTGTTCATCTTGCCAGGAGTTAAATAAGAGAAGATAATAAGGTGATGTAAGATGATAAAGTCTGGAGATTTATATAAATGGATAAAATGGGATTCAGTAAAGAGGGGCGGCGAAAACACACAAGGAGCTAGTGGTGGGATGGCCCAAAGTACACGAGACTTGTTGCTCACATGCGATCTCACGGTCGCTTCCCAGTGAACGTCAACATAAAATAATGAAAGACTTCAAGTAATGTTTCTTTTTATTTATAATAAGAATAGACCATAAGGCACAATACCGTAACTGGAGCAATACACAAATCACCCGCACATAGGAGAGACAACCTTATGACGACTTTTCGATCCGACTCGGACCATTTACAAGTCACACCTGAAGGTCCAAGTCGGACTAAAACGTCGTCATAAGCTTCTCTTTTGTATGTGCAGGTTATTTGTGCATAAGGTATAATATATCTAATGCAGATTTAAAGTGAGAACAATATTACAAAAATATTTCTTTGTGAAAATAATGTTAATTTCTATACCTCGAGTTATGGAAGGATACAGACTTAAGTAACTCATATGTTGGCAATGTTTTTAGGCACATTTCGTACACTGTATCAAATTTACAGCTTTATTATACCTTATATATACATATAAAGCAACTCATAAAGCAGGTCAATAATAAAAACTAGTGCCATATATTTATCTAGATCAAAAACAACAACAGATAAATGTATGCTTATTAATTTTGTAATGCTACTCATATTTATTAAGTAAATACAATGTTACCATGTATAATGTACTCATTTTATTTGTATTAGTATGTATAATGCAGAGAGTAGATTTATCTGAATATGTTTTGAGAGGAGAGTGTTCTTTCTTGCAACACTGGAAAGGTTTAATGGAACACGCAACACAACTAGGACAAAAGTTATTTTTTAATACTCAGAACCGTATTCAACGCTTACGTGTTACCAGTATATATCGTACCATAGACATTTTTAAATTCATCTTTTATAGGATTTACTTTACATAATCTATCAAGTTTAACCCCAGGAAGCAATCATGATGTGTATGTAAGTTACATTCTATCAGCTACCATGCCTAGTCCCACTACTGATTCGCCATCCGGACCTCTATCCATTCTTAACCCTTTAATCAATCCACTCGAAGTAACCATCACTTTCCTTACCAACATATTCCTATCACCCAACTCTAGCCGCTTTACCAGCACCTGGAATCCTTTCCATTACCCACCCACTTAACGTCTAACAGCAGCTCCTAACTACTATCCTACCTAGTTCATTTAAATATGCATCGTTTCAATATTTTTACCCACAGGAGACTTTGAATATAAAGCGCCTTAGAAAAATATCATGGGGAACAATGGTTACTAGAATAGCAGAGTAATTATCTGTGTTTTTTGTTCTCCATACGGTGACACCAAAATATTTAATGGTTTTGATTATCAATGCGTCTAAAATTGGTAATTTACCTTCGACCTCCCGTTCAGTCTTGAATATGATGTTAAGAGATGAGGGCATTTAACCTGTCAGGAAAAAAAAATAGAGAAAGGCACCCAAGTTACTTTCCAACATGTAAATGTTGCCAACATATTGACAACATTTACATGTTGGAAGGAGGGAGGAAACTCGTTTGGCAATACTCCTTGACTCATCCTGGAAAAAAAAGACTATGTTTGAAGAGACACAACCATGTGTTAGTCCAGTTATGTTTTTTACCGGCCGAAGACGATGTTTTGTTAAAAACTTATCAATGTTTCCTCAAGAAGTTTTGGAGTGAATGTATAAGATTGATTAATAAAAGCCCAAATATGGTGTCAAATACTGTAGGTTAGTCGGAACCAAGAATGCATCACACCGATCAAAATCACTGGCCATGAGGAACGTTTTAAACTATGGTATCCTTAGTAATAATGGAAATATTTCCGACAATATGTTAGTTAAAAGACACATGTGGTGCAACTAACGTCACATTTTACTGTGGCAATGTTTCGCTCTCCAAGAGCTTTGTCAAGTTGTTTCAAAGAATAGAAGGACATATTGGTATCACTTGAGGTACTGTTTGCAACAACTTGACTAAGCTCCTCGAGAGCGAAACGTTGCCACAATAAAATGTCACATTAGCTGCACCTGTGTCGTATTGACTAACATATGGTATTCTTATCTACTAATTTTGCAACGCTTTCAACCGGGCACACAAACTGGTGTTGGCAGACACAGACATGAAGCTGTGGGTGCCGTATGCGATCATCTGTGTAAATATTAAAATGAAAAATTGTTGGTGTATTGGAAATTTTAATTAAATAATTTATTATTGCTTTAATTAGCACAAAATATTAGCAGGAATATGTTATTATATCAGGTAAGTGGAAATGGCAGTTAATTGGAAGGTGTGTGTGTGTGTGTGTGTGTGTGTGTGTGTGTATGTGTGTGTGTGTGTGTGTGTGTGTGTGTGTGTGTGTGTGTGTGTGTGTGTGTGTGTGTACTCACCTAGTTGTACTCACCTGGCTGTGGTTGCAGGGGTCGAGTCACAGTTCCTGGTCCCGCCTCTTCACTGGCCGCTACTGGGTCACTCTTCCTGCTCCATGAGCTTTATCATACCTCTTCTTAAAACTATGTATGGACCCTGCCTTCACTACATCGCTTCCCAAACTATTCCGCGTCCTGACAACTCTGTGACTGAAGAAATGCTTCCTAACATCCTTGCGATTCATCTGAGTCTTCAACTTTCAACTGTGACCCCTTGTTGCTGTGTCCCATCTCTGGAACATTCTGTCTCTGTCCACCTTTTCAATTCCTCTCAGTATTTTACATGTCGTTATCATGTTTCCCTTATCTCTCCTGTCCTCCAGTGTCGTCAGGTCGATTTCCCTTAACCTCTCCTCGTAGGACATACTCCTTAGCTTCGGGACTAGTCTTGTTGCAAACCTTTGCACTTTCTCTAGTTTCCTTACGTGCTTGGCTAGGTGTGGGTTCCAAACTAGTGCTGCATACTCCAATATGGGCCTAATGTACACAGTGTACAGGGTCCTGAACGATTCCTTATTAATAAGATGTAGGAATACTGTTCTCAGGTTTGCTAGGCGCCCGTGTGATACAGCAGTTGATGTGCGTCTCAGGCGACGTGCCCGGCGTTAAACTCACCCCAAGATCTTTTTCCTTGAGTAAGGTTTGTACTCTCGGGCCCCCTAGACTGTGTCTCTCTGCGGTCTTCTTTGCCCTTCCCCAATCTTCATGACTTTGCACTTGGTGGGGTTGAACTCCAGAAGCCAGTTGCTGGACCAGGCCTGCAGCCTGTCCAGATCCCTTTGAAGTTTTGCCTGGTCCTCGTCCGATTGGATTCTTCTCATCAACTTCACATCATCTGTGTGTGTGTGTGTGTGTGTGTGTGTGCGTGCGTGCGTGCGTACGTGCGTGCATGTGTATGTGTCTGTGCATGTGTATGTGTCTGTGCATGTGTATGTGTCTTCACTGACTGCTACTAGGTCCTCTCTCTACCTGCTCCATGAGCTTTATCATACCTCATCTTCAAGCTATGTATGGTTCCTGCCTCCGCTACCTCACTTGCTAGGCTATTCCACTTCCTGACTACTCTATAACTGAAGAAATACTTCCTAATATCCTTTTGGCTCATCTGGGTCTTCAACTTGGAATTGTAACCCCTTGTTTCTGTGTCCCGTCTCTGGAACTTCCTGTCACTGTCCACCTTGTCTATTCCACGCAGTATTTTGTATGTCATTATCATGTCTTCCCTAACCCTCCTGGCCTCCAGGGTCGTTAGGCCGATTTCCTTTCACCTTTCTTCGTAGGACTTTCCCCTTAGCTCTGGAACTAACCTTGTCGCAAACCTTTGCACTTTCTCTAATTTCTTGACGTGCTTGATCAAGTGTGGGTTCTAAACAGGTGCTGCATACTCCAGTATGGGCCTGACGTACACGGTGTACAGTGTCTTGAACTATTCCTTACTAAGGTATCGGAACGCTGTTCTCAGGTTTGCCAGGCGCCCATATGCTGCAGCAGTTATCTGGTTGATGTGTGCTTCCCGAGACGTGCTCGGTGTTATACTCACCCCAAGATCTTTCTCCTTGAGCGAGGTTTACAGTCTTCGGCCACCTAGCCTATACTCCGTTTGCGGTCTTTTTTGCCCTTCCCCGATCTTCATGACTTTGCATTTGGCGGGGTTAAATTCGAGAAGCCAGTTGCTGGACCAAGTGTCAAGCCTTTCCAGGTCTCTTTGTAGTCCTGCCTGATCCTCATCTGATTTAATTCTCCTCATTAACTTCACATCATCTGTGAACAGGGACACCTCTGAGTCTAACCCTTCCATTATGTCATTCATATATACCAAAAATAGCACTGGCCCTAGGAGTGACCCCTGTGGAACCCCACTCCTCACAGGTGCCCATGTGATACCTCATCGTGTACCATGACTCGTTGTTGCCTCCCTGTCAAGTATTCTCTGATCCATTGCGTGCTCTTCCTGCTTTACGCGCCTGATCCTCTAGCTTCTGCACTAATCTCTTGTGAGGAACTGTGTCGAAGGCCTTTTTGCAGTCCAAGAAATGCAATCAACCCACCCCTCTCTCTCTGTTACTTTATCATGAAACTCCTGAAGGTTTGTGACACAGGACTTGCCTTCCATGAATCCTTGCTGATTGACGTTTATACTCTTGTTCCTTCCAGGTGCTCCACCACTCTCCTCCTATTAATCTTCTCCATGATTTTGCATACTATACACGTCAGTGACACTGGTCTATAATCTAGTGCCTCTTTTCTGTCTCCTTTTTTTTTAAATGATACTACATTTGCTGTCTTCCATACCTCAGGTAGTTGCCCAGTTTCAAGGGATGTATTGAAGATTGTGGTTAGTGGCACACACAGCATTTCTGCTCCCTCTCTAAGGACCCACGGGGAGATGTCCGGTCCCATTGCCTTTGAGGTATCAAGGTCTCATATCATCTTCACCTCCTCCTCAGTTGTATGTATGTCATCCAACACTTGTTGGTGTACCCCTCTGTTTTGACTTCCTGGAGTTCTTGCTGTCTCCACTGTAAATACTTCCTTAAATCTCATGCTGAGCTTCTCACATACCTCTTGATAGTTTCTTGTGAGTTCCCCACCCTCTTTCCTCAGCCTGATCACCTGGTCTTTGACTGTTGTCTTCCTCCTAACGTGGCTATACAACAGTTTCGGGTCAGAGTTGACTTTCGATGCTATGTTGTTTCCACACTGTCGCTGGGCCTCCCTCCTTATCTGTGCATACTTGTTTCTGCCTCTTCGACTAATCTCTTTATATTCCTGGGTCCTTTGCCTCCTGTACCTTTTCCATTCTCTGGTGTGTGTGTGTGTGTGTGTGTGTGTGTGTGTGTGTGTGTGTGTGTGTGTGTGTGTGTGTGTGTGTGTGTGTGTATGTGTGTGTGTGTGTGTGTGACTGTGTATGTGCTTGGGTGAACAAGTGCTTGTTCTCTTTTTTTGTTCAGTATATGTG